>NC_057361.1:23608998-23912028 GCF_016509475.1 Prionailurus bengalensis | reverse complement strand
TTTCTTCAATAAATGATGTTGGGGAAACTGGACACACACATGCAAAAGAACTAAACTAGACTATTATCTTACATCATAGATAAAATTTACCTGAAAGTGGATTCAAGACTTGAATATAAGAACAAAAACCATAAAACCCCTAGAAGAAAACATAGGCAGTAAGCTTGTTAATGTAAGTGTTGGCAATGATCTGGATCTGACTTCAAAAGCAGAAATAAACAACGGGACTACATCAAATTAAAAAGCTTCTGCACAGCAAAGGGTACCATAAACAAAATGAAAAGGCAACCTACATAATGGGAGAAAATATGTGCCAATCATATATCTGATAAGGGGTTAACATACAAAATATATAAAGAACTCATACAACTCAACAGCAAAATTTCATACAATCCAATTAAAAAATGGGCAGAAGACCTAAATAGACAATTATTTTTGCAGGGGTCTGGAGCAACAGAAACAAACACTGCTTATGGGAGTATACATTAGTACAATTAATTTAGATAGCATTTTGGGTATACCCAAAAAGCATATATGCATACTCTATGATCCAGTAATTTTTGTTCTGGGTATATACCACTAAACACTTGTAAACATGTATCAGACAGATATGCAAGAAAATTCATAAAAAACAAAAGCAATCACCAACTGCCTGCCTATCTATAAATGGAATACTGATTATATAAATTGGGTATAGTCATAAAATGGAATATTATATAACAATACACAAGAGGATTTTCAGCAAGAAAATATGATTGTAATTTCAGAAACAAAATTTTGAATGTAAAAGTTTTCAAATAATTCATAGAGTTAATATTTAATTTATATAAAGATCCCAAGCATGCAAAATTAAACAATATATTTTGGGGATTCAAATATATATATATGTGTGTATGTATATATATATATACATATATATATACACATATATATATATACATATATATATATATATATATATATATATGTTAAACCTCTACAAAAGGGCAAGGGATGGTAAAAAATAAATTTATGTTAGTGGTTTCCTTTGAAGCTGGAGGAAAAGTGAAAGTGATATGGAAGTCGCCAAAGGGGATTACAACGTTAATGGTAATGTATCTTTTTAAAGAATGGATGGATGTGTGAATGTTTACATTATTGCTAATCTCGAAAACTTGCTATATTTAATATACATGTTATGGATATTAAATGTTTACAAAATCTTTAGTATTTATATTTAACTTTAGTTTTAGTATTAATAACTATAAACAAGTTTATAAATTATATTAAAACCTAGAAATTATTTCATGACATATTAAAATGTATAAGCAGAAAAAATGCATAAGCAGAAATATGTAACTTTAAATATGAAGTTTAATTTTCAATTAATATTTGCTTTTTATAAATAGTTTGATATGATTAATATTTAATAAATGTTTAAAAGACAAATAGTACAAAAGTAACACCAATAGGAACTCAAGGCAAAATTTTCTATAAGAAATTAATGGCCCAGTTAGGAAATAAACTAAAATTTTCCATGAGTTTAAGTATTTGATGAAGTAAAAGGAAAGAAATCCATTTGCTCTTGATACTAGAAACATCCTTTTGAGTCTTAATAGTTCGTGCTAGGAAAGAGAAATGGGAGCTTTCACATTTCCTATGGAGAGAAAGCACAGAAGATTTTACAATGATTGTAGGATAGATATAGATGTAAATACCATTACCAGTATAAAAGTATAGCTGATAAATTTGGGATATGGAAGCAAGGAGGAAAGCTGAATGAAAACTTTAGTGGTTTAATATCATTATCCCATCAAGTTGGGACTCAAGAGATACTGTGAAATTGTGATGAAGAAATAAAATAATAAAGTATATACAATTCAGAAAGTCAACATCAAAAATTAAAATGGAATGGAAGTGTTAGTATTTAAGTGAGCTAAATACTTGTCTCTTTTACATTACAGTGACAGTTTAGGAATACAGGTAGCAGCATACTGTATGAATATGGAGGTTTCCACCAGAGCAAAAATACTGAAAATAGCTTAACTTTGGAGAATGGGACTTAAAAGGTTAAAAGCAGGGGATTCTTGTTTGTTACTGTGTGTTTGTATTCTTCAGATTAAAATGGTAACAAAACACAACCTTCCTTATATCCTGATGTTCTATAAATCCACAGCCTTATCCAATTCCCATGTACTTCACTTTCAAATATTCTTTTAAATTTTTTTTTAACATTTACTTATTTTTGAGACAGAGAGAGACAGAGCATGAACGAGGGAGGGTCAGAGAGAGAGGGAGACACAATCTGAAACAGGCTCCAGGCTCTGAGCAGTCAGCACAGAGTCCGACGCGGGGCTCGAACTCACGGACCGCGAGATCGTGACCTGGCTGAAGTCGGACGCTTAACCGACTGAGCCACCCAGGCGCCCCCACTTTCAAATATTCTTAAAGGGAACATCCAAATCTTTTGTTTACACTTATTCACTGACTTGCTCTCTAACTTCTGAGGAAACTGTTCTCATATAGCTTACAATCAAGCTCTAAACACTGCATCCAAAAGTCCCCAGTCTTCAAATGATTTTGTATTTGCACATTTTCTCATTATTCAGGGTTGTATTTCTTTGATTTAGGGCACTTATTTTTCCCGATTTTTCTCTCTTGTCGCTCTTATAATTCTTTTCACTGCTTCTTCTTCCCATCTCCACCTCAGTATTCTTCCAGGGTCATCATTTACCCTTCTTTTCATTGTACCCCTTGACCTCAGCTCTCTCATTTTCTTTCATTTATTCCTTATTCTCCATTCTGAAGTAGATATTTGTATCTTGATATTTCTTCTAGAAAAGGGCCTGTTTCCAATATACTCAACATACCTAAAATCAAGCTAATTATTCTTTTTAAATAAGTCTGTTTTTTTTCTATTTATGTTTTACCTTCATTTAAGGCATCATTATGCTCTCACTCACCAAAGCCAAAATCCTTGACTCATCTCTGTTAATTTCCTTCATTACACACATTTGATGATCCCCAAGTCAACTCATTCATAACTGAGATGGCTTTTTTCCCTGATTCTGAGACTTTTGTCTCCAATGCTACTGAGAGGAAATTTAAGATAGGGAGTGACACATTTCTACTGCATTGACCCAAGTGGAGATTTTCACTGACTTTTATCAGTATAATTTCATTGAAATTGTTGGGACAGGAAAGTTATTGAAATATGAATGTTAGGTAATGAACTAAAGTCACAAGCGCAGAAAAGCAAAAAAAACAAAAACAAAAACAAAACCATTTCATTAGCTAACAGGAAGGATCCAGTAAAAGTTGTAAGACTACACAGAGAAGATGATAAGGTTGCTCAGAAAATGGGACGTCACAACATTAAAGCAGTGTTGGTGAATCTAAAATCATGTTCTACAAAAATTTTGCTGACAAGTTTTACTATGTTCCACTGCCTCTACTTGATTAGCTATCTCACAATATATGCCTTTGGTTATATTAGAGGCCAGCAACATGGCATAGCTGAGTTAGGTAAATCTGCTACCTCACTTAGAAAATTTCTGTAAACCACATGCTGTACAAGATGGTGAACTACTTATGATTGGCACATATCTGGCACTCAATAAATATCAAAAGAACAAATAATGAATGCCATTTTGATGAAGAACTGGAAGTGTTAGTTTGGTATTTCATAGAAATTTAGACTTAACCTACTGAATGTTACTGTTTCTTGAGCCTGTTCCCTTCTTGGCTCCAACACTTACTTGGCTAAAGGTCATAGGCTATTTCTGTTTTCCTCCTGTCCTTTCTTGGATGCCAAAATGATGCAGTATTTTGGCACATCTGCTACCTTAAATCTTCTGTTCACAATCATAAACCAGAATCAGAGTAAGAAACATGGATAAAAGAAAGAAAATTAAATTCATTTGGGATTCTTCATTTGAGTAATGGACCAGATTCAACCACTGCAGTACAGTATGATGAAACTGTCACAGAAATTTATGGAAATTCTGAGGATGGCTTATCACCTCTCAAAGATTGGCCACCAAGCCAAAAAGACTGAACCCCTGCTCTTCAGTTGCCATTTAAGAAAGAAATGCTAGTCAAATCACTTCTTTCTTCCCAGGGTGCAATCAATTAACATGCTGTGTTTCCTTTTTATATTCACTTTTAACTTGGCAAATCTTCAGCTCACATGCTCAAGTTTAAGATGGGTAAGAGTTGGAATAAAGGATATTTAACATCCTTCAAAGTACACTCCAATGATCACCACATATATTAGGCATCTCTTCACACTTGAATTAAATGCAATATGGTATTTTTATAGCTTTCATATTTTCCACAGATGTCCAATAGTTTGTAATTGTTCAATACTTTATGTACTCTTAGCTAACTCCGCAGCTAACTGATGATGGTGAAGATCATCAGGAAGTGGGATGCCTTAAGGTCATTTTTTATTGTCACATTTAGTCACAATTTCCCCTTAAAATTCAGTACCAAAGATACTCCACCATTTTATGTTCAAAATTCAAACCTCACAAAAATACAGAATTTGGTCCCATCTCAGAGAAGGAAAGCCATAAATATTATACAAGCTAGATACAGCTGCTCTTATGCCTCCCCAATATTCTCCCTTCAAATACACTGCAACTGAATGATTATGTCTCTGTGACTCAAAAGTAAATAATAGGTGCAGAATGGTGATTCCCTCTCTGGACCACATGTTTATTTAAAAAATAAACAAGTCACAGGCCAGCAGTTATGTTCTATAGCTTGCTAAATGAGTTTTCCTTAGGAAGATAAAATACAACCACTGACTCCACCAGTTGGCAGTCAGCCATAACAAGTGACTGCAGCCCTGATCACAGTAACAGAGAGACTTACATGCAGTGTTGCATGAAATTTCTTGACCTGCAGAATGCCGGCAATGCTTACCACCTTCTTTTCTGCCACGGGCTGACAGCCATCTTATGCCTCAACAGCAATCATCTCTGTTTCTAAACTTAAAACCATAATCAGAATGCTTACATAGAGGAGGGAGTCAAGAAGGCAGAAGAGCATGGAAGTTTTTTGTGTGTCGTGAGTCCATGAAATACAATCAGACCAACACTAAACCATCCTGTACACCTAGAAAATGGATCTGAGGGTTAACACAACAATCTGCACAACATGAACCACAGAACTCAGCAGGTATGTGGCGTGGAGAGGTGAACTTGAGAGAGAAGCCACGGTGGGCAGGGAGCCGCTTTTGCGGGTGGAGAAAGGATGGAGACAGGGTTGGGGGGAGAATATGGGAAAAGCACCCCTGCGAAAAGGCAGCTGGAGAGAAAGTGGAAAATTGGAAACAGCCACAGGGACTGAACTAAAAAGGGAGAAAGGAGAAAGGAGAAAGGAGAAAGGAGAAAGGAGAAAGGAGAAAGGAGAGGCTTTAAATTCCATTAAGACTGTAAACAGGGGGAGTGCAGAGTCTGCAACTCTGCAGGTCAATACCTGGCAGTGCACTGGTGGGAAGGGCGAATCCCCAGGAGCAGAGTGGGGTCCAGGAGGTTCTCAGGCCACATGGGGAGAAATGGTTCCACTGCTGGAAGGACATTTGGTAGAGTCTGTGAGGCAACCTGGGCCTAGCAGACCCCAGAGAATGGCCACATTCGCTGGTGCTGGAACAAGGTCATTAAGAGTGAAGACTGGTGCCAGATGTATGTTGTGATTTTTCATAATCCCTGAAATACTGCTGCTACACTATCTCGTGAACTTTTCCTGGGGTGGGCTGGCACCTGGCCGCAGTCTCTGGGCTTTGGCAGCAGCATGGTCCCACGAACCTTCCTGGGTGTGGCTGGCATTTGGCCATTGCTCGGTGAGACCCTCCGCAGAAGGGTACAATGGGTCAAAGCTGCAGTCCCTCAGAAGTAAGGGGCTGGGGAAAATGGCCACATCTGACACAAAACTTGGGAGAGAGGTACTGCCTGGGGTTTGGTCATGGACAGTGTAAAAGCAGGGAGAGGACAAAAGTTGAAGACAAAGGAAGGGTGTGCGATTGCTCACTGGGGAGAACAGAGTTCTGATACTAGAGACTGGGTAGCTGGGTGATGCCATTTTCACTGCTCCCGCACATGCACATATGCACCTACAAGCAACACAACAATCCACCCCAGTAGGCTAGCAGCGCCATCGGGTGAAGAGCCATTACACTAAGCCCCGCCCAACTGGGCCAACCTCGCTCTTCAAGAACAGAAGTCTCAAAACCTGCTTACTTTATGGATTATAAAGGACTTCATAATCTGACTTCTAGGAGAAAACGTAATTTCAGTTGTATTTTAGTCTGTTAGCAGGTCCATCTATTCAATTTTCTTTCTTTTTCTGTTTTCTCTTTTTCATTTCTTGAATGCAGAAAGAGAAAAAATTCATGTTTATTAAAACATTTTTATTTTTTAGTATATTTTTTACTTTTGTGTAATTTGTTTCAAATTCTATTTTACTTCCATTATTTTATTTTAGTCTACTTCAGTGTATTCATTTCTTCAAATTTTCAAACTATTTCCTCTTTTTTTCCTTTTTTCTCTTTTTCTTTTCTTTTTCTTGAATACAGAAAGAGAAAAATTCATTTTTATTTTTTATTTTTATTAAAAATATTTTTCTTCAATTTTTTTCTACTATATTTTTTACTTTTGTGTACATTTTCTCAAATTCTAGTTTACTTCCATCATTTCATTTTAGTCTACTTCAGTGTATTCATTTTTTCAAATTTTCAAATGATTTCCTTTTTTTCTTCTTTCCCCTTTTTTCTCTAATCTATCAAGCCACTTTCAACACCGAGACCAAAATACAACTAGGATCTAGCATCATTTATTTGACTTTTGAGTTTTTTAAATTTTTTAATTTTAAAATTTTTAAATTTTTAATTTAATTCTAATTTTTTCTACCTCATCAATTCCTTTTCTTCCTTCAAAATGAAGAAACGAAGGAATTCACCCCAAAAGAAAGAGCAGGAGGAAACGACAGCCAGGGACTTAACCAACACAGATACAAGCAAGATGTCTGAACCAGCATTTAGACTCAGGATAATAAGAATACTAGCTGGAGTTGAAAATAGATTAGAATCCCTTTCTACGGAGATGAAAGAAGTAAAAACTAGTCAGGATGAAATAAAAAATGCTATAACTGAGCTGCAATCACAAATGGATGCCGTGGCGGCAAAGATGGCTGAAGCAGAACAGAGAATCAGCAATATAGAGGACAAACTTATAGAGAATAACAAAGCAGAAAAAAAGAGGGAGATGAAGGCAACAGAGCACGATTTAAGAATTAGAGAAATCAGTGACTCATTAAAAATGAACAACATCAGAATCATAGGCATCCCAGAAGAGGAAGAGAGGGAGTCAGGGGTAGAAGGGTTGTGTGAGCAAATCATAGCAAAAAAGTGTCCTAAACTTGGGAAAGACAGAGACATCAAAATCCAGGAAGCACAGAGGACTCCCACTAGATTCAACAAAAACAGACCATCAACATGGCATATCATAGTCAAATTCACAAAATACTCAGGCAAGGAGAGAATCATGAAAGCAGCCAGGGAAAAAAGTCTTTAACATACAAGGAAAGACAGATCAGGTTTTCAGCAGACGTATCCACAGAAACTTGGCAGGCCAGAAAGGAGTGGCAGGATATATTCAATGTGCTGAATCAGGAAAATATGCAGCCAAGAATTCTTTATCCAACAAGGCTGTCATTCAAAATAGAAGGAGAGATAAAAAGTTTCTCAGACAAACAAAAATTAAAGGAGTTTGTGACCACTAAACCAGCCCAGCAAGAAATTTTAAGGGGGACTCTCTGAGGGGTAAAAAGATGAATAATGAATGAATAAATAAATACATAAATACCAAAAGTAACAAAGATTAGAAAGGACCAGAGAACACCACCAGAAACTCCAACTCTACCAGCAATATAATGGCAATAAATTCCTATCTTTCAGTCCACTCTAAATGTCAATGGACTCAAGGCACCAATAAAAAGACACAGGCTAACTGAATGGATAAGAAAACAAGATCCATCTACATACTGTTTACAAGAGACCCATTTTAGACCTAAAGACACCTTCAGATTGAAAGTAAGTGGATGGAGAACCATCTATCATGCTAATGGTCAACAAAAGAAAGCCGGAGTAGTCATAACAGACAATCCAGACTTTAAAATAAAGACTGTATCAAGAGATGCAGAAGGGCATTATATCATAATTTAGGGGTCTATCCACCAAGAAGACCTAACAATTGTAAACATTTATATGCCAAATGTGAAAGCACCCAAATATATAAATCAATGAATCACAAACATAAAGAAACTCATTGGTAGTAATACCATGATAGTAGGAGACTTCAACACCCCACTCACAGCAATGGACAGATCATCTAATCAGAAAATCAACAAGGAAACAATGGCTTTAAATGACACACTGGACCAGATGGACTTAACAGATATGTTCAGAACATTTCATCCTAAAGCAGCAGAATATACATTCTTCTCCAGTGCACATGGAACGTTCTCCAGAATAGACCACATACTGGGACACAAATCAGCCCTCAGCAAGTACAAAAAGATCGAGATCATACCGTGCATATTTTTGGACCACAATGCTATGAAACTCGAAATCAACCACCAGAAAAAATTTGGAAAGGTAACAAATACTTGGAGACTGAAGAACATCCTACTAAAGAATAAATGGGCTAACCAAGAAGTTAAAGAGGAAATTAAAAAGTATATGGAAGTCAGTGAAAATGATAACACCACAACCCAAAACCTCTGGGATGCAGCAAAGGCAGTAAAAAGAGGAAAGTATATAGCAATCCAGGCCTTCCTAAAGAAGGAAGAAATACCTCAGATATACAACCTAACCTTATGCCTTAAGGAGCTGGAAAAAGAACAGCAAATAAAATCTGAAACCAGCAGAAGACAGGAAATAATAAAGATCAGAGCAGAAAATAATGCTACCAAAACAAACAAACAAACAAACAAACAAACAAACAGTAGAAAAGATCAATGAAACCAGAAACTGGTTCTTGGAAAGAATTAGCAAAATTGATCAAAACAGTAGCCAATTTGATCAAAAAGAAAAAGGACCCAAATAAAAAAAATCAAGAATGAAAGAGGAAAGATCACAACCAACACAGCAGAAATAAAAACAATAATAAGAGAATATTATGAGCACTTATATGCCAATAAAATGGGCAATCTGGAAGAAATGGACAAATTCCTAGAAACATATACACACTAAAAGTGAAACAGGAAGAAATAGAAAATTTGAACAGATGCGTAACCAGTAAGGAAATTGAATTAGTAATCAAAAATCTGCCAAAAAACAAGAGTCCAGGGCCAGATGGCTTTCCAAGGGAATTCTCCCAAACATTTAAGGAAGAGTTAACACCTATTATCTTGAAACTGTTCCAAAAAAATAAAAATGGAGGGAAAACTTCCCAACTTATCCTATGAAGCCAACATTACCTTGATTCCAAAACAAGACAGAGATCCCACTAAAAAGGAGAACTATAGGCCAATTTCCCTGATGAACATGGATGCAAAAATCCTCAACAAGATATTAGCCAACCGGATCCAATAATACATTAAAAAATATTCACCACAACTAAGCGGGATTTATACCTGGGATGCAGGGCTGGTTCAATATCCACAAAACAATTAACCTGATTCATCACATCGATAAAAGAAAGGAGAAAAACCACAAGATCCTCTCAATAGATGCAGAGAAAGCATTTGACAAAATACAGCATTGTTTTCTTGATAAAAACCCTCAAGAAAGAAGGGAGAGAAGAAGGATCATACCTCGAGATCATAAAAGCCATATATGAACAACCCAATGCTAATATCATCCTAAATGGGGAAAAACTGAGAGCTTTCCCCCTAAGGTGAGGAACAAGACATGGATGTCCACTCTCGCAACTGTTACTCAGCATAGTATTGGAAGTCTTAGCCTCTGCAATCAGACAACACAAAGAAATAAAAGGCATCCAAATAGGCCAGGAGGAGGTCAAACTTTCACTCTTCTCAGATGACATGATACTCTATATGGAAAAACCTAAAGATTCTACCAAAAAAAACCCTCCTAGAACTGATTCCTGAATTCAGCAAAGTTGCAGGATATAAAATCAGTGCACAGAAATCGGCTGCAATCCTATATACCAACAATGAAGCAACAGAAAGAGAAATCAAGGCATCGATCCCATTTACAATTGTACCAAAAACCATAAAATACCTAGGAATAAATCTAAGCAAAAAGGTGAAAAATCTATACACTGAAAATTATAGAAAGCTTATGAAAGAAATGGAAGAAGACACAAAAATGGAAAAAGATTTCATGCTCCTGGATAGGAAGAACAAATATTGTTAACATGTCAATACTACCCAAAGCAATCTACAAATTCAATGCAATCCCTATCAAAATAACACCAGCATTCTTCACAGAGATAGAACAAATAATCCTAAAATTTGTATGGAACCAGAAAAGACACCGAATAGCCAAAGCCATCTTGAAAAAGAAAATGAAAGCAGGAGGCATCACAAACCCAGACTTCAAGCTATACTACAAAGCTGTAATCATCAAGACAATATGGTACTGACACAAGAACACACACTCAGATCTATGGAACAGAATAGAGAACCAGAAGTGGACCCACAAACGTATGGCCAACTCATCTTTGACAAAGCAGGAAAGAATATCCAATGGAATAAAGACACTCTCTTCAGCAAGTGGTGCTGGGAAAACTGGACAGTGACATGCAGATGAATGAACCTGGACCACTTTCTTACACTATACACAATAATAAACTCAAAATGGATGAAAGACCTAAATGTAAGACAGGAAGCCATCAAAATCCTAGAGGAGAAAGCAGGCAAAAACTTCTTTGATCTTGGATGCAGCAACTTCTTACTCAACACGTCTCCAAAGGCAAGGGAAACAAAAGCAAAAATGAACTACTGGGATCTCATCAAAATAAAAAGCTTCTGCACCGTGAAGGAAACAATCAGCAAAACTAAAAGGCAACCAACAGAATGGGAGAAGATATCTGCAAACTACATATCAGATAAAGGGTTAGTATCCAAAATCTGTAAAGAACTTATCAAATTCAACACCTAAAAACCAAATAATCCAGTGAAGAAATGGGCAAAAGACATGACTAGACACTTCTCCAAAGAAGACATCCAGATGGCCAACAGACACATGAAAAAATGCTCAACATCACTCATCATCAGGGAAATACAAATCAAAACCACGAGATACCACCTGACACCTGTCAGAATGGCTAACATGAACAACTCAGGCAACAACAGATATTGGCGAGGCTGTGGAGAACGAGGATCTCTTTTGCATTGTTGGTGTCAATGCAAGCTGGTGCAGCCACTCTGGAAAACAGTATGGAGGTTCCTCAAAAAATTAAAAATAGAACTCCCCTACGACAAAACAATGGCACTACGAGATATTTATCCAAGGGATACAGGTGTGCTGTTTCGAAGGGACACATGCACCCCAATGTTTATAGCAGCACTATCCACAAGAGCCAAAGTATGGAAAGAGCCCAAATATCCATCGATGCATGAATGGATAAAGAAGATGTGGTATATATATATGTATATATGTATATATACATATATACATATATATATGTACACACACACACACACACAATGGAGTATTCCTTGGCAATCAAAAAGAATGAAATCTTGCCATCTGCAACTACGTGGATGGAAATGGAGGGTATTATGCCAAGTGAAATTAGTCAGAAAAAGACAAATATCATATGACTTCACTCATATGAGGACTTTAAGTGACAAAAGAGATGAACATAAGGAAAGGGAAACAAAAACGATATAAAAACAGGGAGGGGGACAAAATAGAAGAGACTTACAAATATGGAGAACAAATTGAGGGGTTGTGGGAGGGGGGATGGCCTAAATTGGTGAGGGGCATTAAGGAATCTACTCCTGAAACCATTGTTGCACTATATGCTAACTAATTTGGATGCAAATTTAAAAATAATAAATTAAAAAATGCTTATATATAATTTTTTAATCAGCAAAAACACTACAAAATTTCATGGCTCTAAATGACATATTGAATATATATTTATATTTTATTAAACTCAAAACTTTTCTTTCCAATCAAAATAACAATTTAATGTGAAACTGAGGGGGATTACTACATAAATCCTGTACGTGCATAGATTGTGTATGTATGTTTTGCTTTAACACCAAATAGTGAACTTTTACTTCTAGTTGTATGTGTGTTGTGTTGTATGTGTGTATGTTGTGTGTTGTATGTGTGCATGTGTGTGTTGTATGTGTATGTGTATGTGTTGTATGTGTGTATGTGTGTGTTATATGTGTGTATGTGTGTATGTGTTGTGTGTGTGTGTGTGTATATATATACATATAACATGGTTCTAAAATGTGGTTATTTTACTTTCTTCCTGACCATATTAAAAGTCCTCTAAGAAGATAAAAGCCATTTCAACTTAACTATAAAATAATAATAATCAAATAGGGAAATACAAGCAAGGTAAAGGGGGAGCCAGAACTCTCAGTGTGCAAATATGTGTAAATTAGTATTATTTACTTCAAAATGAAAAAGATAGGACACAAATTTAGAAATGAGAATGTTAGTGATTCTTTTAAAGAAACGAAGATTATACATACAAAAAAATGAGAAAATTACTACTTTTATTTCATTGTCAATTAAAAATAAGACAATTTTTAAAAAGTTAAAGTCTTATAAGCAATATATTTCCTTCAATCTACATAAAAGGTGTTCCCACCTATGTAGAATAATACGTAACAAGAGTAGAGAGAGGTCTTCATAGAAAGTAGAAAATGGAAGCTCTGGCTCTTGTGATATAACAACATAATAACAAGACAAATGATATATTGAATTTACTTATGTGAATATCCAGATGCAATATATTCATATATAACTATTATTTATAAAAGTATAAAAGTATATATTCATACATAAATTCAAATTCACTCACAACCACACTTCAAATATTCAATATATTCAAAAAAGCTTACTATCAATGAATTTCAAGTTTAGTCCTTGGGCTTCATTTATTGGCTCTTTCATGTATTAAAATATCATCAAGTGTTTGTTACATGCCAGATGGTACACTTACTGAAAATATCCAGATAAATAAGATGTGGCTTTTACTGGAGCACCTGGGTGGCTCAGTCTGTTAAGCATTCAACTTCAGCTCAGGTCATAATCTCATGGTCTGTGAGTTCAAGCCCTGCATCGGGGGTCTGTGCTGACAGCTCAGAGCCTGGAGCCTGCTTCGCATTCTGTGTCTCCCTCTCTTTCTGACCCTTCCCCACGCATGCTCTCTCTCTGTCTCTGAAAAATGAATGAACCTTAAAAAAAAAAAAAGATATGGCTCCTACCACTACTAAGGTTAGAGTTGGCATTAGGAATGAAATATGATGATGCCAATCACTTTAATCCTTGAAAATACTCAAATGATAAAAGAAGCATTTTGTTCAGGCATTCATGTTTGGGGAATCAAAACAACTACATTTCCTGGAGTGAGCCATTCTTTCCTCTAGATTCCAATTATTTTTATTCAAGGAAAACTAAAACTGAGTCACTTTTCTACTTCACCAGAACCCATTTCCTTACTTTTTCCAGAAAATATCCAGTCATCCTTCCCTTTCCATTTCTATAGCAATGAAGAAAAGGCTAAATGCATATAACTGGTATATTTGGGGGATTTTATTACTGCTACATAAAATTACTATTTTAAGCATTGCCCAGGCCATAATTTATAAATTTGGAGACTAACATGTTTAAAAAAAACTTATGAAACAAAGTGTAAGGGCTAGACTTCCCCATTTATTGACGTTCTTGCTTACTCATCATCGCTGACAGTGTGCACAGTTCTGAATACACCGAACAAAATATTTTAAAATGCAAACGTCTATTGCTCTGATGCTATTTCCTTTCTCCTTCCCTTCTTATCAGAATTCTTATTGCAGACTGATTATTTACATTCTTTGTTTATTTGGAATTGTGACAAATTTCTGAGGATTCGTCCTTAATCAGTTACCTGGAAGATGAAATTTGGATCTATCAATAAAGACAAGGAGTTGATACCCTTAGTTAAAGAAGGAAATAAGGATTCACTGAGGGATATGTCTTGCTTATGTTGACTCATACAATAGGGCTCCAATGTGTAAATAGAATTTTGAAAGATTTGTTTTCCATGCCTTTGAAGGGAGAAAAACAAGTGCTTTTATAAAAAGCTAGTGGAACAATCCCCATGTTCAACACAATGGAAACTCACCATCTAAGCTAAAAAATAGCAAAATGAGGACACATACATTAGAATACCTTTATAGTAAAATATATTCTATGAACTTGGATGCAAAAGCCAGGGAAAAGGCATCCATAGAAGTTCAAGAGACTGAGCTTAGAAGATATAAATGCATATTAAAGATATTTAAATACAAATCATTTTATATAAACTCCAAATGTTAGGCTCTGTATTTGGAGCTCTGTTATACTTTTGTACTCAAAAATATTACAAATTCCTTTGCATATCTTCCAAATTAACAATTTTTTAAGTATGTTAAGGGATCTAAGAATGGATTTCTAGGGCTGTGGAAACCTCCTGAAATTAAGTACACCATCTGCACTTGAGTTTAGCAGAATTATACTGGATGTTGTTAGTGGTGGGAATATATATGAAAATTTGTAAGTTAGATTCAAGCCAGGCTATTGGGGTTAGGAGGGGATTCCTGAGCATTAAGAAAAAGAATCACAGGGTGCCTGGGTGGCTCGTTCCATTAAGCATCTGACTTTGGCTCAGGTCATGATCTCGCGGTTTGTGGCTTAGAGCTCCACATCAGGCTCTGTGCTGACAGCTCAGATCCTGGAGCCTGCTTCAGATTCTGTGTCTCCCTCTCTCTCTGCCCCTCCCCTGCTCTCTCTCTCAAATATAAATAAACATTAAAAAAAACATTAAAAAAAGAATTACAAAATCTTTCCAAATAGTATTGGTACCTAATGTAAATACTGTGTATTATTTTACAGGCACTATTATAGCTATTTGAGTTAACTGAACTGATCTTCATAATAACTATGTGACAGGCACTACTGTTATCTCTGATTTACAGATGAGTAACAGGCAGAGGGATGGTAAATAACGTGTTCAAGGAGACAGTACCTAAGTGGTGGCATCTACCAGGTGATGGGGGAAAAGGAAGGTTTCTTTCTTTTTTTAATGTTTGTTTTTGAGAGAGAGCACCTGAAGGGCAGAAAGAGAGAGACAGAGGATGTAAAGTGGGCTCTGTGCTGACAGCAGAGAGCTTGATGTTGGGCTCAAACTCATGAAGAACCATGAGATCATGACCGGAGCAGAAGTTGGACTCTTAACTGACTGAGCCACCACCCAGGTGCCCCAGGAAGTTTTCTCAAGGTGGATTCAGAAGAACACAGGTTTGTTTCTGTTGTTTCACCATTTTGCCAAAATCAGACCAAAGGTTATAACCACATTTAATTTGCTTTTTAAAAATGTTTGCAAGGTTTTATTTTTATTTTTTACTTAACAGAAATGCTCCCAGAAGACAGGCTATTTTGGGAAAGAGTAAATAAGTAACATCTACTAAGATTCTGTTACGTGCCAAACATATATGTTGTCTAAATGAATCATTAGAATATCACTACCTATTGGGTATTATTCCCCTCTTACATGTAAGAACACTGAAAGCAAGAAAAGATCAGCGACTCATCAAGATCGTGAGCAAATGAAAGACCTAAGTGGAATTCAAAACAGTGTTAACAGACTCTACAACCTGTCTTTTTGCAAACACAACATGCTGCTGCCCAGGAGGTAGAAAGCAAATTTACTTGGTTAAAATAATTAACACTGAAGACAGACATCTTCCAGAATTTCAAAATAAAATTACAAGAAGATACAATTATAACAACTCTAAAAAAATTGGTTAATAAAATCATCACAATTAACAGCTACCATCAAAAGACATTTTTAAGAGGTTAATTTCACTCAACACTAGCACTGTGTTAAATTCCAGCTGGTGATATAACTGAATTTTTTTAGGTGAAGAACAGAAATAACTTCAATAATTGTAAATAACCCATCCTTTCCTGTGATTGAATATATCTCTAGGAAATGCATCTATTCACAGTACGAATATGTAAAGTATACTGGATGATGATAATGCCTTTAATCTTTACAATTTTATACATCAACTTGAAAAATGGACTTTGCTGTTTTAAGACTTCATTAACCATAGGGAAGATAGGGGCACGGGTAAACACTCATTTCACTTGAATGTAAGATGCTAATGATGAATAAGTTTCACCTTCTACTTTTTATGTTAAATTTTTTAACATGTTTATTTTTTAAGAGGGAGAGAGAGAGAGACAGACAGACAGAGTGTGAGCGGGTAAGGGATGGACAGAGAGGGAGACACAGAATCCGAAGAAGGCTCCGAGCTGTCAGCACAGAGCCCCGTGTGGGGCTCAAACTCACGAACTGACAGATCATGACCTGAGGTGAAGTCGGATGCTCAACTGAATGAGTTACCCAGGCACTCCTACCTTCTACTTTTTAAAAAACTACACATCAAATTAGTTGTTTTAAAGACTAAGAGTTTAGAATAAGTGTAATAACATTCAACTGAGTCAGTTAAGGCATTAATTTGAATCACTATTATTAAGTTATTTAAATAGAGAAAAAATATACACACTTTTTTATGTTATAGCATCTCTATTCTTTTTACTGTTTTATACAAATCTTTGAAAAGTAAAGGAGGTCCTAGAATCTGGATATAATTTGTGCTTCAATTAACTAGATAAAATGAAATGTAGTTGCATGAATCTTATACATAATACAGTTTAACATTTTATTGCTAATCAACTTCTAAAGTGAAATAAAATTCATATATATGTTATACTTACCATACATCCCATCACCATTTGTTATAAACCAATTTGTAAGTGAATTACGGTTTTCTATATACTTTATCAAACTGGAGACAGACATCTTTTGAAAAGACATGAAACAGTAGATACAATAAAACTAAATTTAAAAATTCAGCATAGTATAGAAAAGCCATATATATATATATATATATATATATATATATATATATACACACACACACACACATACATACATATGTACATACATACATATATTTTAATATTTGCTACTATGACCAAGATCTGCACCTGAGCATCCCTACCTGGGCATGCCTGAGGCTTTAAGGCTCACCTTGGCAGTGCTCCTACTCTGCATGGCATAGCATCTGCAGGGTGGAGGTTGGCGGAGGCCCCAGCGGGAACCACCACCATGAGCCCCTGTCCCTCTCATGGAGTCACTGACTGTCAGCGATGGCTGGGTATGGGCCTCATGCTTCAGCACCATCCATTTTCACGGCTAGTTGATTTGGCAGGTGAGTTTTGAACACTACTTAGTGGATTACAACTTCCATGGCCACGGTCCTGTTAAAAAGCTACATAATCAAAGGAAATACAAAATAAAAATAAATATTACCATCTGTTCACTGATGCCATTATTGTTATTGTACTGATTTTATGGGTAATACAATACCCGTTAACTGAGGAGTGTTTAGATTAACAAGAATCATGAGGCTTCGT
Source organism: Prionailurus bengalensis (assembly GCF_016509475.1). Lineage (NCBI taxonomy): Eukaryota > Metazoa > Chordata > Mammalia > Carnivora > Felidae > Prionailurus > Prionailurus bengalensis. Next base: position 23,894,384 of record NC_057361.1, on the reverse strand, counting down.
TTGGCTCAGGTTTTACTGCAAGGTTTTAAAATATGCAAAATCTTTGGCCTTCTCCCCATCAGAGGGTAGAATCTAATTCCCCTCCCCTTTAACATGGGATGGTCTTAAGTGATCAGGTTTAAAATAAAGAATGAAGCAGGAGTGATGCTGAGACTTCGAAGGCTAGGTCAGGAAAGCATAGTTCTCTGTGGCCCTCTTTCCCTTGGATGGTTCACTCTGGGAGAACCCAGCCTAATGTTTTCACAACATTCAAGTAGTACCATGGAGAGGCCTTTATAGAAAGAAATGAGTTGCTCTACTTAAGAGCCAGCACCAAACTGGCAGCCAGAAGTGAGCCACACTGGAAGCAGTATCTTTGTGTCCTGCGAATCCCTCAGGTGACCTAGTCATCAACGATCTGCATGCAAATATCGAGTTGAAGGAAGCACAAATGTAAAATCTCAAAAGGGCAATGAATCTTGGCATATAAAGTGTGTCGAAGAAGTCAGAAGATAGTGAGTATGGTTGCAGAATAATGAAAAGGGGGTGAGTGGTAAGAGGAACTGAACAGTGATGGAGACTTTTCAGCTGAAATTCAGTTACTGTCACTTCGAGGTACTGGTAGCCATCTTAGTTCTAATGAGTTGGTGTCTCAAAAAAGGATTACTTAAATCAGAAAAGCTAAAGAAACAGCCATTTCTACTTATTTAGAAGATTTCTGGAAGGTACATTCACAATGCACTTGCTTGACATTTAATCAGATTTTTAGATTGGCAAAAATGATAGGTTGAATTTTCTCACTGTAAGTCATAACACCTCATCTGATAGCTTGCTGAATAGATGAAAGTATTATATCCATTCCAATTCATTCTTTCAATTCATGTCCATGAGTACCAACTAAAATATGATTGCTGTTACATGCAAAAAAAAAAGTATAACCTCTGCAATACTATCAGAACTTTATTGCTATTATTTTTCCAAGATATGAACTGAATAACTCCTTATGTGTTTCTTCCTCTATCAATCATATACTTATGGAGAGGAAACAGTCATTATTTAAACACTTAAAGATATATTCAGTTTCAAAATGGAGAATACATTAATGTTTTTAATAAAATTAAAAATGCTTTCATTTGCATTTCATTTTAAAGTGAGGGACGCTAGAAAATGAAAGATGCTGATTCTTATCTCACTTAATACAGAGGCCCTTATTCTCCTTTCTTAAATAGAACTAAGGAAAGAAAGCCCTTACTTCCAGCTATGTTACTTCCAGCTATGTTGACTTCTACATGAGTCAAGTCATGAACTGTTACATGCCATCATATTCAAGATACATTTTAAATGCATTGTTAAGCAGCTTACTGGGGAAAAAAAGTGAAACTTGGAAATAAAGGAGGTAGGTAGTCTTGAAATTTAATCTGTAACTTAAGCCTACAATGAATCTCAGCAGTAAAACTACTTTAACTATCACTATAGCTCCTTGTCTTCATTAAATGTATTATATATATATATATATATATTTAAGGGACTTGACTGGAGGTATCAAGTTTAAAAAAATGGATTGGGTTGAGGTTGATCAGCAATGAAGCAGAAGAGCTGAAGAAGGAAAAGCACACAGAACTCACCAAAGCACTGTCTAGGGAAGAGCAAGTCTTGATCATATATATATTATTGCCATCTCATTATAAGAAAGAATGCTTAAGCTACTGTAGGGGATTATTTGCCAGCCTAAAGTGTGTCTCTTTGGCATGAGGATTAAGTTGATTATTTTTTAGAAACAGAAGACCCTGGAAGTTCTTCTTTTTACCTCACCCTTAAATGCCTAGAAGAAATTAGAGGACTTGCTCCAGGAAGAGAGCTATCACCATAGGTAACTACAGTATAAGAAGTAGGTGTGGTAGACAGGGAAGAATCTAGCAAAGGCTGTTTGTTAAAATTCCTCTCTATGTCCCACTGTTTCTGTATGGGCCAGTAAACATTTGTTTACCAAATATTTATGGCTTGTTCATCTTCTTATGAATTGCTTTCTTTCCTTTGAAGTCCCAGACCCCTACCCCATTCTCCTTAACTCTAGATGGCAGATATACCTCATTTTGCGTGACTGCCTTTGGAATCACTCATGTCTATGTGGATTCCACCTATGCATGAAGTGGGTTTTTCTTCTCTTAATGTGTCTTATGTCATTTTAATGATTTGACTCCCCACGAGAACTAAGAGGGGAAGGGGAAAAATTTCCCTTGCCCAACACTACCTTACAATAGAAGGATACTTCCTAAGATTCTTTTTCTTCTCTTATCGGATCCGTGCTTCTTTAGCAGTGTTTGGGTTATAATTTGGTTTCTCACCATACAGCTGCCTAAAACAAAATAATTTATTATTAATGTCAACACGTGCTCTATCGCATAGGAACTCTGGTATACAGATATGGATATATAGGTAGATAGAAATATTTTTATTCTGATTTTATAATTATAATTTTTTCACACAATTCTAAGCTTGGTGACTATAAATCTAAGTGATGAACCTGTTATTGTTATGCTCTTGAAAACCATTATCTGAACCCAAAAGTCCAGAGACCTGAGCCTGGACAATGGTAAATGAAACAAAATAATGTCCCCCAGTGACACCTTTGGGAAGATGGGCTTTCATCATTTTTTACACATTTATATTTATTTGTCCTTCTTTTGAGCTTATAAAGAATCATTTGACAAATTATTCTCTATGCATCTCCTCTAGGTTTCTTTCTCTTTGGGAGGGGCTTCCCTAACACATCCAAACACACTCCCTTTCCCCTTTGGCAATAAAGGAATTCTGGGCCACTTACTGAATGGGAGAAAATATTAGAAAACCATTTATCTGATAAGAAGCTAATATCTAAAATATTTAAAGAACTCATACAAGAGCAAAGAAACAATCTGATTTAAAAAAAAAATGGGCAGAGGTGTGCTTGCTTCGGCAGCACATATACTAAAAATGGGCAGAGGAGCTGAATAGACATTTTTCCAAAAATGGCATACATATGGCCAACAGACACATGAAAAGTTGTTGAGCATCATCAGTGATCATCAGGGAAATGAAAATCAAAACCATAATGAGGTATCACCTCACGTGTGTCAGAATGGCAGATATCAAAAAGAAAAGACATAAAAGGTGTTGGCAAGGACATGGAGAAAAGGGAACACTTGTACACTGTTGGTGGGAATGCAAATGGCTGTAACCACTATGGAAAACCATATTGAGGTTCCTCAAGAAATTAAAAAAGGACTATTATATGATAAGCAACTCCACTTCTGGGTGTTTATCTGAGGAAAACAAAAACATTTATTTATAAAGATACATGCACCCCTGTGTTCACTGTAGCATTATTTAGAATAGCCAAGATATGGAAACAACCTAAATGTCCATTGATGGATAAATAATGAAAATGTGATACACACACACACACACACACACACACACTCAAATACACACAATGGAATATTATTCTGCCATTAAAAAGAATAAAACCCTGCCATTTGTGACAACATGGATGGAACTCAGGGGCATTATGCTCAGCGAAATAAGTCAAACAGAGAAAGACAAATAAAGTATGATCTCATTATACGTGGAATGTAAAAACAAAACAAAACAAAAATCAAGCCCAGCTCACAGATACACAGAACAGATTGGTGGTAGATAGGGATTGGGTGAAATGGGTGAAGGGAGCCAAAAGGTATAAACTTTCAGTAATAAATGTCATGGGGACATAATGGTGACTATAGTGAAAAAAATACTGTGTTGTTTATTTGAAAGTTGCTAAGAGAGTAAATCTTAAAAGTTCTAATCAAACACAAAAAAATCTATTACTGCGTATGGTGACCAAGGTCAACCAGACTTATTGTGGTGATCATTATGCAATACATACAAATATGGAGTCATTATATTGTATAGCTAAAACTAATATAATGTTATACGACAATTTAAAAAAAGTTCCAGCAAAGCAGATTTAAAAGAGCCTACATGGTCAATCACTATTCTTACTTCACTTAGGCAAATAATCCCTCCAACTTTATTGAGATTAGAGAACTTGCAAACAAATTAGTCTTATCAGAGTGGTACTCTGATAAAAATTGAGATGATTATAGACAGAAAAATTATGTTTCAGTAATATATCTTTGTGTATATCAGATTCTCGTACTGTTAATGTACTACCTATAACTAACTGGACTGGATTCTGAATTCCTGAACTTTCCTTCAATATTTCAGTAGAATTCTCCACACTAACAAGTACAATTGTCTCTCACTGTTTTGACTTGGATTTACTATGAAACTAGAACTCTATTTTCCTGAAGCCATGCAAACTAAAGCTGGACAACTTCATGTAAACTACAGAGAAATCCCAACATCTCATGTGTGGGCAATCTTTGTGTCTGGTGTTGTATAGGCCACTCAATAAAGTGCAACAGGACACTTGGTGACAGGTGCAAACTAGTAAAATCTACCAGACTGAAACCTCCATACTCATTTCATTATCTGAAGGTGATTCAAACTCAACTCTAGAAATTTTCTCAACTGGATGCTCTCCAAACTCAGAAACTGAATTTGTAATTTGTCTGAACTATTAACTTTTGTTTTACTTTTGTTTCCATAGAAATGCCTCTCACTAAATTACCTGATTGTTCACATAACACAGAGGCCTAATTTAGGTGGAAGCTCACCTGCAACATCATCTCCTGAATTTTATTTCATGTTCGTCCTGTCCTAAGTAACCATTAGTGTATGTGTTTGCTAATACATGATGTGACAGGCAAATAAATTTTGAAAAGTATAACCTGCTTGAGAAGTATATAGCAATACAGGCGTACCTGAATAAGCAAGAAAAACTCAAATAAACAACCTTACACCTAAAGGAATTAGAAAAAGAACAAAAAACAAAGCCTAAAACCAGAAGAGGTAAGGATGAGAATAGAAATATATGTTACAGAAGCTAGAAAGACAATAGAATAGATCAATGAAACCAGGAGCAGATTCTTTGAAAAAATCAGTAACATTGATAAACCTCTATCCAGTCTTATCAAAAAGAGAGAAAGGACACAAATAAATAAAATCACAAAGGATAGAGGAAAAATAGCAACCAATACCACGGAAATACAAACACCTCTAAGAGAATACTATGAAAAACTATATAGCAACAAACTGAATAATCTAGAAGAAATGGATGAATGCCTACAAACATATAACCTACCAAAACTGAAACAGGAAGAAATATAAAACTTGAACACGGACAACCAGCAAAGAAAATGAATCAGTAAGCAAAAAACTTCCATCAAACAAAAGTCCAGGACCAGATGGCTTCACAAGGTGAATTCTACCAAACATTTAAAGAATAGTTAATACCTATTCTTCTCAAACTTTCCAAAAAATAGAAAAGGAAGGTGGACTTCCAAATTCATACTACGAAGCCAACATTACCTTGTTACCAAAACCAGAAAGACACCACAAAAAAAGAGAACTACAGGTTATTATGTCTGATGAACACAGCCATAAAAATCCTCAAAAAAAAAAAAACAGTAGCAAACCGAATCTAACAATATAAAAAAATTGTTTACCACAATCAACTGGTATTTATTTCTGGGTTGCAAGGGTGCGTCAATATTTACAAATCAATCAATGTGAAACATCACGTTAATACAAGAAAGGATCAGAACCACATGATCCTCTCAATAGACAGAAAAAGCATTTGAAAAAGTACAACATCCAGTGATGATAAAAACCCTCAACAAAGTAGGTTTACAGGGAACATAACTCAACATAATAAAGGCCATCTATGAAAATGCACAGCTAACACAATCCTAAGTGGGGAAAATCTGAGAGCTTTTCCTCTATAGTCAGGAAGAAGACAGAGAGGTCCACTCTCATCACTGTTATTTAACATAGTAGTAGTCCTAGCTTCAGCAATCAGATGACAAAAAGAAGTAACAGGCATCCAAATCAGCAAGTAAGAAGTCAAACTTTCACTATGTGCAGATGACATGATACTAAATATATATAAAACTTGTAAGATCCCACCAAAACCTGCTAGAACTGATTACACAAATTCAGTAAAGTCGCAGGATAGAAAATCAACATACAGAAATCTGTTCAATTTCTATACAGCAAAAAAGAGACAGAAGAAAGAGAAATCAAGGAATCAAGCTCATTTAAAATTGCATCAAAAATAACAGAATAATGGGAGGGGCCAGGGGGAAGTAGGGGATCCATACTTCCCAAGTCTCTCAAACAAAGAAGTGCAGAAGCCAAAGGACTTTGAACACTAGAGCCTGGGAGGAAAAGAGATTGAATCTACCAGGAAGAAAATGGGCAAGCTGGAAAAAAGATATGTGGGTGACTGTGAACTGGGGGAGATAAAAAGAGGCCATGTAGGCACAGAGAGGAGGGACCCGTGTCTGCAGAGAGACAAGGGAAGAGAAAGAGTGGCTAGGGAATGTACGACCATATCTGGACAGGAGAAAGACCTCGGACTGAGACTGAGAGGGATCCTATCTCTAACTGTGGGGCTTTCTTCAGACTGGGGCCAGCTTCCTGTTCGCACACCTGGGGAGGAGGGGAGCCAGACCTGGGTGTGGTGGTAGGTTAGGGGCTCAGTCCGCAGTTGGAGAAAACGGTTCCCTCCCTGGAGGGCTATGCCACAGTACAAAGCCTGCCTGCGTCCACCACTCTGGGGGCTCACGGTGAGGTCAGTGGCATAGTCTACAGTAGGAGAAAGCAGTGCCCTAACTGGAGTGCTGTGGGAAAAGACAAAGCCTGCCTGGGTCGGCCAACATCCAGCCTGCATCTGTGAGGGCGGTGGCTCAGTCCGCATTAGGAGAAGGCAATCCTCCCTGAAGTGTGTTAGCACAAAGCCAGCTTCCACTGTAGCCAGTGCTTTTTAGTTTTCTGTTTTTAGTCTTTAGTTTTTTTGTTTTTGTTTATTTGTTTGTGTTATTTGTTTGTGTGCTTGTGTGTTTTTGTCTCCTGTTTGTCTATCTGTTTTCCTTTACAGGGCTACTCCAAAGAACAAAACAAAGTACAACTGGTGGAGGGTCCAATATATCACTACAGGTAGGGTAACAAAATAACCAAAGTCACAACAACAGAGACCAAGTAACAATCTCCGAAAAAACAGCTCCTGAAGGGCCAGGCCCTGGACAATATATGACCCTCCTGTATATAGCAGGATTCGCAAGTGCAATGCACACAAGCTTTTAAACCACATAAGAGACAGAAAACTAGCCGAAATGACGAAACGGAAGAATTCTTCTCAAAAGAAATTCCAGGAAGTAGTGATGGCTAACGAATTGATCAAAACCGATTTAAGCAATATAATGGAACAAGAATTTAGAATAATAGTCATAAAGTCAATCGTTGTGCTTGAAAAAAACATAGAGGACAGCAGAGAATCTATTGCTACAGAGATCAATGTACTAAAAAATAGTCATGATGAATTAAAAAATGCTAAAATTAGGTGCAAAATAAAATGGAGGCAGCCATAGTGCAGATTGAAGAGGCAGAGGGGAGAATAGGTGAGTTAGAAGATAAAACTATGGACAAAGAGGAATATGAGAAAAAGAGAGATAAAAAAACCAGAAGTATGAAGGGAGAATTAGAAAACTAAGTGATGCAATCAAACAGAACAATATCCGTATCACAGGAATTACAGAAGAAGAAGAGAGAGAAAGGGGCTGAAGGTGTACTTGAACAAATCATAGCTGAGAACTTCCCTGATCTGGGGAAGGAAACAGGCATTGAAATCCAAGAGGAATAGAGAACTCCCTTCAGACGTAACTTGAGTCTATCTTCTGCACAACATATCACAGTAAAATTGGCAAAATATAAGAATAAAGAGAGAATTCTTAAAGCAGCCAGGGATAAACGGGCCTTAACATACCAAGGTAGACACATAGGGTTGTAGGGGACCTATCTACTGAAACTTGGCAGGCCAGAAAGGAATGGCAGGAAATCTTCAATGTGAGGAACAGGAAAAATATGCAGCCAAGAATCCCTTACTCAGCAAGTCTGTCATTCAAAATAGAAAAAGAGACAAAGGTTTGCCCAAACAAACAAAAACTGAAGGAATTCATCACCACTAAACCAGCCCTACAAGAGATCCTAAGGGGGACTCTGTGAGTGAAAAGTTTCAAGGACCACAAAGTACCAGAGACATCACTACAAGCATGAAACCTACAGATAACACAATGACTCTAAACCCTTATCTTTCAATAATAACACTGATTGTAAATGGACTAAATGCTCCAACCAAAAGACACAGGGTATCAGAATTGACAAAAACAGAAAAGAAAACAAAAAACAAAAAAACAGAAAACAAAAAACAACAAGACCCATCTATTTGCTGTGTACAAGAGACACATTTTAGACCTGAGGACACCTTCAGATTGAAAGTGAGGGAATAGAGAACTACCTATCATACTACTGGAAGTCAAAAGAAAGCTAGAATAGCCATACTTATATCAGACATACTAGACTTTAAATTAAAGGCTGTAACAAGAGATGAAGATGGGCATTATATAATAATCACAGGAAAAAAAAATAATAATCACAGGGTCTATTCATCAGTAAGAGCTAACAATTATAAATGTCTATGCACTGAACTTGAATTAATCGCAAAAATAAGCAACTTTATTGATAAGAATGTGGTAATTGTAGGGGACTTTAATACTCCACTCACAACAATGGACAGATCATCTAGACAGAGAATCAGTAAAGAAACAATGACCCTGGATGATACATTGGACCAGATGGACTTGACAGATATATTTAGAACTCTGCATCCCAAAGCAAAAGAATATACTTTCTTCTCGAGTGCACATGGAACATTTTCCAAGTTGATCACATACTGAGTCACAAAACAGCCCTCATTAAGTATAGGAGAATTGAGATCATGCCATGCACACTTTCATATCACAATGCTATGAAACTTAAAATCAATCACAGGAAACAGTCTGGAAAACCTCCAAAAGCATGGACGTTAAGGAACATCTAACTAAAGAATGAATGGTTCAACCAGGCAATTAGAGAAGAAATTAAAAAATATATGGAAACAAATGAAAATGAAAATACAACAATCCAAATGCTTTGGGATGCAGCGAAGGCAGTCCTGAGAGGAAAAGACATTGCAATCCAGGCCTATCTCAAGACACAAGAAAAATCCCAAATACACAATCTAACAGCACACCTAAAGGAACTAGAAGCAGAACAGCAAAGACACCTCAAACTCAGCAGATGAAGAGAAATAATAAATCAGAGTAGAAATAAACAATATACAATCTTAAAAAAAAAAAACAGTAGAGCAGATCAATGAAACCAAGAGTTGGTTTTTTGAAAAAATAAACAAAATTGATAAACCTCTAGCCAGGCTTCTCAAAAAGAAAAGGGAGAGGACCCAAACAGATAAAATCATGAATGAAAATGGAATTATTACAACCAGTCCCTCAGAAATACAAGCAATTATCAGGAAATACCATGAAAAATTATATGCTAACAAACTACACAACCTGGAAGAAATGGACAAATTCCTAAACACCCATACACTTCCAAAAATCAAATAGGAAGAAATAGAAAGCTTGAACAGACCCATAACCAGCGAAGATATTTAATCAGTTATCAAAAATCTCCCAATAAGAGTCCGGGACCAGATGGATTCCCAGGGGAATTCTATCAGCCATTTAAAGCAGAGATAATACCTATCCTTCTCAAGTTATTCCAAAAAATAGAAAGGGAAGGAAAACTTCCAGACCCGTTCTATGAAGCCAGCATTACTTTGATTCCTAAACCAGACAGAGACCCAGTAAAAACAGAGAACTACAGGCCAATATCCCTGATGAATATGGATGCAAAAATTCTCAATAAGGTACTAGCAAATCGAATTCAACAGCATATAAAAAGAATTATTCACCATGATCAAGTGGGATTCATTCCTGGGCTGCAGGGTTGGTTCAACATTCGCAAATCAATCAATGTGATACATCACATTAATAAAAGAAAAGATAAGAACCTTATGATCCTGTCAATCGATGCAGAAAAAGCATTTGACAAAATTCAGCATCCTTTCTTAATAAAAACCCTTGAGAAAGTCAGGATAGATGGAACATACTTAAAGATCATAAAAGCCATTTATGAAAAGCCCACAGATAACATCATCCTCAATGGGGAAAAACTGAGAGCTTTTTCCCTGAGATCAGGAACATGACAGGGATGTCCACTCTCACTGCTGTTGTGTAACATAGTGTTGGATGTTCTAGCATCAGCAATCAGACACCATAAGGAAATCAAAGGCATCAAAATTGGCAAAGATGAAGTTCAGCTTTCACTTTTTGCAGATGACATGATACTCTACATGGAAAACCCGATAGACTCCACCAAAAGTCTGCTAGAACTGATACATGAATTTAGCAAAGTTGCAGTATACAAAATTAATGTACAGAAATCAGTTGCACTTTTATACACCAATAATGAAGCAACAGAAGGAGAAACAAAGAAACTGATCCCATTCACAGTTTCACCAAGAATTATAAAATACTTGGAATAAACGTAAGCAAAGATGTAAAACACCTGTATGCTGAAAATTATACAAAGCTTAAGAAGAAATTGAAGAAGACACAAAGAAATGGAAAAACATTCTGTGTTCATGGGTTGGAAGAATAATTATTGTTAAAATGTAAACATTACCCAGAGCTATCCACACATTCAAAGCAATCCCAATCAAAATTGCACCAGCATTCTTCTTGAAGCTAGAACAAGCAATCCTAAAATTTGTATGGAACCACAAAAGACCCCGGATAGCCAAAATAATATTGAAGACGACCAAAGCGGGAGGCATCACAATCCCAGACTTTACCCTCTACTACAAAGCTGTAATCATCAAGACAGCATGGTATTGGCACAAAAACAAACACATAAACCAATGGAATAATATAGAGACCCCAGAATTGGACTCACAAATGTATGGCCAACTAATCTTTGACAAAGCAGCAATGAGTATCCCATGGAAAACAGTCTCTTTAGCAAATGGTGATAGGAGAACTGGATAGCAACATGAAGAAGAATCAAACTAGACCACTTTCTTACACCATACACAAAAATAAACTCAAAATGGATGAAGGACCTGAATGTGAGACAGGAAACCATCAAAACCCTAGAGGAGAAAGCAGGAAAAAACCTCTCTGACCTCAGCCACAGCAATTTCTTACTCAACATATCTCCAAAGGCAGGGGAATTAAAAGCAAAAATGAACTACTGGGACCTCATGAATATAAAAAGCTTCTGCACAGCAAAGGAAACAGTGAGCAAAACTAAAAGGCAACCAACGGAATGGGAAAAGATATATGCAAATGACATATTGGAGAAAAGGCTAGTATCCAAAATCTATAAAGAACTCACCAAACTCCACACCTGAAAAACATATAATCCAGTGTATAAATGGGCAGAAGACATGAATAGACACTTTTCTAAAGTAGACATCCAGATGGCCACCAGGCATATGAAACGATGCTCAATGTCACTCCTCATCAGGGAAATACAGACCAAAACCACATTGAGATACCACCTCATGCTGGTGAGAGTGGCTAAAATGAACAAATCAGGAGACCATAGATACTGGTGAGGATGTGGAGAAACGGGAACCCTCTTGCACTGTTGGTGGGAATGCAAACTGGTGCACCTGCTCTAGAAAACTGTGTGGAGGTTCCTCCAAAAATTAAGAATAGATCTACCCTATGACCCGGCAATAGCACTGCTAGGAATTTACCCAAGGGATACAGGAGTGCTGATACATAGGGGCACTTGTACCCTAATGTTTACAGCAATACTTTCAACAATAGCCAAATTATGGAAAGAGCCTAAATGTCCATCAAATGACGAATGGATAAAGAAACTGTGGTTTATATACACAATGGAATACTACCTGGCAATGAGAAGGAATGAAATATGGCCTTTTGTAACAATGTGGATGGAACTGGAGAGTGTTATGATAAGTGAAATAAGTCACACAGATAAAGACAGATATCATATGTTTTTACTCTTATGTGGATCCTGAGAAACTTAACAGAAGACCATGGGTGAGGGGAAGAAAAAAAAGGTTAGAGAGGGAGGGAGTCAAACCATATGAGACTCTTAAAAACTGAGAACAAACTGAGAGTTGATGGGGGGTGGGGGAGAGGGGAAAGTGGGTGATGGGCACTGAGGAGGGCACCTGTTGGGATGAGCACTAGGTATTGTATGGAAACCAATTTGACAATAAATTTTTTAAAAAAGCTAAGTCTTTGTAAACGAATTTTAAAAAATTAAAAAAAATAGAATACCTAGGAATAAACCTAATCAAAGTAGTGAAAGACTTGTTCTCCGAAAAGTGCAAAACAATGATGAAATAAATTGGAGATGACACAAAGAAATGGAAAGACACCACATCCTTATGTGTTGGAAGAACAAGTACTGTTAAAATGTCTATACCACCCAAAGCAATCTACACAGTGCAATTCCTACCAAAATGTATTTTTCAGCGAACTAGAACAAAGCATTTAAAAATTTTTATGGAACCCCAAAGATCCCAAATAGCCAAAGAAACCTTGAAAAAGAAAAGCAAAAAAAAATTGGGGGGCACCTGGGTGACTCAGTCGGTTGAGAGTTAGATTTAAGCCCAGGCCATGTGGTTCGTGGGTTTGAGCCTCAAGGTCAGGCTTTGTGCTCACAGCTCAGAGCCTGCAGCCTGCTTTGGATTCTGTATTTCCCTCTCACTCTGCCCCTTCCCTGCTCACACTCTCTAAAATGAATAAATGTTAAAAAAATTAAAAAAAAAAAAAAGCAAAGAAAGCTGGAGGCATCAAAATTCCAGACTTCAAGTTATATTACAAAGCCGTAGTGATAAAGACACTATGGTACTGGCACAAAACAAACACATAGATTAATTGAAGAGAATAGAAAACCCAGAAATGAACCCACAACTATAAGGTCAATTCATCCTCAACAAAGCAGAAAAGAATATCCGATGTGAAAAAGACTATCTCTTCAACAAATGGTGTTGATAAAACTGGAAAGTAACATGCAAAAGAATGAAACTGGATCATTCTCTTTCACCATACACAAAAATAAACTTAAAATGCATAAAATGCCTAAATGTGAGACCAGAAACCATGTAAGTCCCTGAAGAAAGCACATGTGGTAATTTCTCTGACATGGGCCATAGCAACTTTTTCTAGATATGTCTCCTGAAGCAAGAGAAACAAAAGCAAAAATAAACTACTGGGACTTCATCAAGATCATAAGCTTCTTCACATCCAAGGAAACAATAAAAAAACTAAAAGGCAACCTATAGAAAGGTAGAAGATACTTGCTAATAACATATCCAGTAAAGGGTTAGTATCCAAAATATATAAAGAACTTACACAATTCAACACCCAAAAAATGAATAATCCAATTAAAAAATGGGCAGAAGACATGAATAAACATTCATCCAAAGAAGACATACAGATGCCCAATAGACACATGAAAAGATGTTCAACATCACTGATTATCAGGGAATGCAAATCAAAAGTACAATGCAATATCACCTCACACCTGTCAGAATGGCTAAAATTCACAACACAAGAAACAAAAGGGGTTGGCAAGGATGTGGAGAAAGGGGGAACCCGCTTGCAATGTTGGTGGGAATACAAACTGGTGCAGCCACTGTGGAAAACAGCAAGGTTGTTCCTCAAAATTTAAAAATAGAACTATCTTGGGGTACCTGGGTGGCTCAGTCAGTTAAGCATCCTACTTTGGCTCAAGTCATGATCTAGTGGTTTGTGAGTTCGAGCCTCACATTGGTCTCTCTGCTGTCAGCCCACAGAACCCACTTCGATCCTCTGTCCCTCTCTCTCTGCCCCTCTCCTTGCTCGCACTGTCTCAAAAATAAACATTAAAAAAAAACTCTTAAAAAGAAGAACTACCTTACAATCCAGTAATCCCACTACTCGGCATTTACCCAAAGAATATAAAAACACTAATTTAAAGGGACAGATGCACCCTGATGTTTATAGCAGCAGTATTTACAACAGCCAAATTATATAAATAGCCCACGTGTCCATCAATTGATGAATAAAGAAAATGTAGGACACATATACAATGGAATATTACTCAGCCATAAAAATGAATGAAATCTTGCCATTTGCAGTGACACAGATGGAGCTAGAAAGTATTATGCTAAGTGAAATAGGTCAGTTGGAGAAAGACAAATACCATATGATTTCACTCATATGTGGACTTTAAGGAACAAAACAAATGAGCAAATAAAAAAAAAAGAGAGGGGGGCACACTAAGAAACAGACTCTTATCTATAAAGAACTAATGATTACCAGAAGGGAGGTGGCTGGGACGGATGGGTTAAATAGGTGATGAGGATTAAGGAGTGCACTTGTGATGAGTATCAGGTGATGTACGGAAGAGTTGAATCACTAAATTGTACACCTGAAACTAATATCACACTGTAACTGAAATTCAAATAAAAACTTAAACACATTATAACACACTTGAGTTATTTTATTGGTTAAATCTTGGCTCCTGGGAAGCTCTACTCTGGGGAATTTTCCAATCCATGGCTATTTTTCTCCTTATAGTCATCTTATTAACCTCTGTAGTGTGTTTTATACACTCTTCAAAGGTTTTTAAAAGACTACCTTTAAATGCTGATCAGTAGGCACTTACACACCAAATGGTAAACATCAGGCTGAAACAACTGAGTGCAATCAACAATCATTATATAAATGAGAAAGACAGTAGCTATGGGACCCTCTGGGCCTGAGGACTCAACTAGTGAAAACAGCAAATATGATTCTTTGTGCAGATTTCAACAATGGTGGTTATGGAGAATAACGCTGTACTCATTAGTGACACTCAGCCTACTGAATGACTAAGAGGGGAGGTAGGAGTGGGGATGCTAAATCAAAAACAAATGGAGACCAGCCTTTAAAATTCCCTGAGTAGGCAAAGCCTGTTCAGTCATACAAAGCTTAATTTAGCTTCTTTTGCAAGAATAACCTGGGTCATTACTCGTTTATGCCTTAAGAAGTCACAAGCAAACCAGTTTCCTAAGGTTGATATGAGATAACCACTGAATTCCCCATAATTTAAGAGAATTCTAATATTATAACCAATCACTATGAAGAATGAACAATCACTGCTTTCTTACTACATAAGCTGCTTTGTAACAATACACCGCTGAACCTCCAGGTTTTGGTTTGAGTGGTCCTGATTGGTGAACTGTCTTCTGGTGTGTGCACACTAAGCTTTACTAATTACCACTTCAGCAATTCATTGGTTTCACTTATGCGATTTCTGAATTTTTGACACAGTGAACCCAGAAGACTATAGACCACAAAGACTCTCCCATGGGGAAGCACCCCCCTTGCAACATCATTGTGACCACTCACTGGGAGCCAGGGTTGTCCAGGAAATGTTTCGGCCACCAAACTTCCTGCCAATTAGGGATCTGGAATTCCTTCAACGCCAGTCTGTAAGAATGCTGAGGAAGTGAATGCTCTTAGGCGACCACTCTCTGTCCATCTGCTATGAGGAGAGCATTTTCTGTTACAACATTGGCAGCCGGCAGAGGAAGCAGGAGTCTTTCAACCTTCAGCTCAGGAATCACGAGCGTGCTCCAGAACCTGCCCGCCGGGAACCTGTCTGCTTTTCAGGGTTCCGTGAGTCCTTCAGGCCCCCAGGCAGTACTTACGTGGAAACTCGAGCAGTTCCTACTAGGCTATCACCTGGCCTTTTGGGCTGGAGACATTCCTGCAGAGGCAGCTGAAATCTTCCGCAACATTTCCACCACTTTTCTCATGTCACGGAGAAAAGGCATGGGGCAAAGAGGGGACTTCTGGATATCTGCCCTGTCGGCCTTTTTGGCAACCAGACTTAGTGAGCACAGTACTGCCAGCGGCCCTGCCCAAACCCCTTGCTATGGAATACATGGTCCTTTTCGGACGGAACTAAACTTCTAGTTCCCTGGACCCTGAGGCCACTCCCCTTTTGTCCTGTATAATAACATAGCATTACCATCACAAAAGCCCTTGACACCTAAATAGTCCAGGTAGTTCTTCCCCTCAGACCACGGTGGAAGCAGGGAACCAGGGAAATTAGTGGCCATTATTTTGCGTGATTGCTCGTGATTCCTTTCGGCTGAGTAGTCTGAGCCTTTTCAGCCACCGTACTTCTCCACTCTGCCCTTTACCTATTGGAGTATCCTGAGAAAGCTTCTGACCTCCAGTTCAGCCCCCTCACTAAAATTCCCTAACGCCTCTGGCCCTTAGTTATCAAGAAAGTATGTACTCTTCAGACCACGTTTCTCCCTTGAGGCTATGGAATCCAGGGACCTTGGGCATCTGGGACCCCCTGGAACTCCATACATGTTCGGTCCAAGGGAGTGGCACTCTAGGAGCACTTCCAGACACCTTCTGCCCTGGTGACTTTTCGGTCCTTTATGAGACTTTGTGCCCGCGTACTGGATTCCAGGAGAGCCCTTATGAGCACTAGATTGGTGTGGAATGTATGGCCTTATTAGAAACCATCCGTCTATAACACTGGTGCAAGGGGCTCCTTTTCACTACCCTACCTCTATCTGTGCAGTGCGCTGAGGAACCTTCCAGCCACCAGACTTCCTGCAAGCTAGGGTTCCAGAATTCCTGCTGGCCCTGAGCCTATATGTCCACTAGTGAATCTAAGGTTCTTTAGTGGCCAGAGAGCCTACTTGTGGTGTTAAGAAAAACCTCCTTGGCCATGGCAATGGCCACTGGCATGGAAGGGTGGGCCTCAACCACATCTTAGCTGGCAAACTGCTGAAGTGAAGTCTTCCTCAGCCACTGTCCACCCATCTAGCTGGTGCCCTAGGGTAACCTTCCTGACAGGAACCTAGCGCCTTTACAAAGTTCCAGAGATTCCTCAAACCCCCAAGAGGGTTCTCACTGGTGGAACCATGGGCTCCTTACCAGTACTCAGCAGCAAGCCACCCTTATACCCAGGATCCATTGAGTCATTGCTCCCTCTTCTCCCTCTCACAGCCCAAGACTCTAGCATGTACATGCCTGACCCTTCACTAGTGCCTTGGGGGTGCTGATAGCCCTTTGGACAACCAGAGTGCCAGTGCACTGGGGTCCTGTGACCAGAATTAAGAACCCTTGCTGTGGAATATATGGCTCCACTGGAAACCATGCTGACAGCTTGTTGGTGCTTGGGGTCCCCTTTGCCATGATATGTTGGTGTCATCAGGACCATTCCAGACCTAAAAATTTCCATGTCCTTCCTGCCCATAAGCCCATATGGGAATCAGGGATTTCTCTGCCATCAGTGTGACCACCTTCTGTTGAAACTGGAGTACATTCTATTGAAGTACAGGCCTTTCTCTCAGATACCATGGGTCCCTGTGGTTAAGGAATTTGAGCCCTTTTGGCCACCCTCCTTTTCCACATGCCATTGCTCTGGTGAACCTCCAACCATCAACATTTCCCTTGTTCTAGGGTTCCAGCACTCCTTCCAGCCCAGTGTCATTCATATGTCTGGGAACTGAAGGTTCTTAGGCCACAAACCTGCCTGAGTGACAATGAATCTAGAGCCATTTATGTCACTTGATAGGCCTGGTGGTGGTGAGTCTATAATGCTTCCAGTCTTCAGTGAGTTCACGTGCAGTGGAACTTAGACCCCTTTCAGTCACAGGCTTACTCATGAATTAGTGTCTCTCGAGTTATTCTGAATACTAACTGGTTGAGCAACTAAGGTTCTTAGTGTTCATATGGCCCCTAGTCCCACCTAGTGACTTGAAGTCACTGCATACCCTTTGTAACTGTCACCGTCCTAATAGGCTGCAGAACTCAGGGCTCTCTATGCATCTAGTCTGTTTTGATCAGTAGAAACCTGGGGGTTCTTCCAGAATCATACTGGCCTGGTTGTTGGCAGTCAGAAAGGACTTCTGGGCACATTCTTCCCTTGTGTTGGTGACCTGTGGGTCCTTTCTGAGACCAGACTACTTGCACATAGCCCTTTTGTGCAATAGCCTGGCACCCTTGCTGTGCAACAGAGTTCTCTATTAGCAACAACCCATCTAGAACTCTGGTGCGCATGGCTCCTTTTCATCACAATGACATCTGGGTATTGATCTAGGAAACCTTCTGTCCATCAAGGGTTCTGCCTTTTAGGGTTCCCAGTTTTCTACAGGCCTACACTCTATGCACACTCTGGGGAACTCAAGGTTCTTTGGTGACCTGTCTTGCTGTCTGAGTAGAAAGTATTCTCAGTCATGGTCCCGCCATCCTGCAGCAGAATCTTCAGTCCTTCTGGCCATCAGTCAGCCCTCAAGCTTAGGATTCCTGAGCCTTCAGGGCCAGGAACCTCTCTCTATTTCAGGGGAACCAAAGAATCTTTCTCCCAACAATCTCACCACTCAGTGGGGTTCTGGGGATTATTCAGTCCCCCCATATTGTCTTTATGAAGTGTAGTCATGGGCTCCTCCTACTCAGCTTTCACAAGGACTAGCTCTTTTGGTCTGGGTCATTTTCATTTTCTCAATCCAAGAACTCTTCCAGATGCTTGCTTACCACGACAGTGAAGTCAAGGTGAGCACTTCCAGACACCATCTTCCCTGGCATTGTAATCCTGGGGCCCTTCTGTGCCCAGACTGCCTGCACAATGGAATAATATGGGCCAAAGTAAGAATTCATGTTGGGGAATATATGCCTCCAGTGGAAACCATACTTGTAGTCTCATCATGTTAATGTCTTGAGGGCCCTTATGTCACTATAAATTTTGAGAATCCTTCCTGCAGTACGTGTTGGGTAACTGGGATTTCTGGCCCTCAATTTAGCTGCTAATCGAAACTGAATTACCACTGTTCACAGTTCACGGCTCCTACTGGGATAACTTGAGCCTTTTGGATCTAGGTTCTGAGTCTCTCAGGCACCATCCGTCAGCCTCTTACCCTACCCTCCACTTCCCGTGTCCCCATTTGGTCACCCAGGGAAATATTCCTAACACCAACATGGTCCTTCACTAAGGTTCCAAGTCTCCTTCTGGCTGTGAGTCATCACGTGTGCCTGAGAATCATATATTTGGACACCAGCCTGGCTGCATGGTGAAGACCCCAGAAGTCTTAGAGTCACTGAACAGACATGGAACTTGGTAAGTCATGACTCTTTCAGTCCTCAGTTACCCTGCTTGTGATGGAACCTAAAATCCTTTTGGTCGAGGGCCTCCCACAAGGGAGTATATCTGGGGACCTTCCCATTACCATCCAGCCTTGCCTTTGGGGTTCCCCATGTCCTTATGGCCAAAGCCTGTGAGATGGGGAATCATATAACTTCTAACATCACCTACCCTCCAGACTGTGCAAGTGAGAGTCCACTGGGGATCATTTCCATCCTGACTTCTAGGGCAGGGGTGGGGAGTATAGTTTCCAGGCATATAGTTTCCATCCCATCACTGGGACACTGGGAGCACATCTGGATACATTCTGTCCTGGAGCTGGTATCTTAGGGGTCCTTCCTAAGACCAGGCTGCCTATGCACTAAGTTCTAGGAGATCCCTTAAGGATACTAGTCTCCTTAGTGCTATGGAACACAGTACCCTATAAGCAACCTTCCATCCACAACTCTGGTGCAAGAAGGCCACTTTCTCCCACCATACTTCCATGTAGGTGGTATACCTGGAAACCTTCAGGCCTCCAGATTCCTGATAGCTACGGTTCTGGGATACCTGCCACCCCCAGCCTGTATTTGATCTGGGGAAGTGAGGGTTCTTGAGCAACCAGCATGCCATCAGCAGTGAAAAGACAGCATTTTCCCCTCACAGCACTAACCACCCGCCATGGGAACTATGAGTCTTTCCAGTCTTCAGTTAGCTTGCAAGCTAGGGATTAATGAGCCCTCTCAGCCATCACTTGTCCTCATGGGTGGCCCAGGAAACCTTCTTGCTGCCAAATTTCCCTCTTGCCAAGGTTCTGTGGATCATTATACAGTGGAAACATGGACTCTTAGTCATAGACCATCAACCTTAAGAGTACTTTAGGTCTGCATCCATTTTGATTTCTCAGGCATTGGCACTTTTCTGGATAGGTGTTTGCTACCATGCTGGTGCCACGGGGGGGGGGGGGTTATTTCTGGATATCATCTGCCATGGAACTTCTGCCTTGGGGACCTTTATTTAACCAGGATCCCTGTTACCTGGCATCATGTGTGCCCTTCCCAGATCTCATGATGTGGAATATATGGTTCACTTGGTAACCATTCTTCAAGCATGCCAATGATCCCTGTTAGGTACTGTACTCCATGTAGCCTTATGGTCATGAAAGGACTTAGGTACAAAAAAGTTTCCAGGAGTTCTTACTGCCCAAAAGTCCAGTGACATACTGGAGGCTCAGGGCATTTCCAGCTATTATTTTGCCTGTCACCTGTTGAAACTAGAGTATTTTTGGTCACAGTACTGGCCTTGTGTTTGTGTAGCGTGGGCCCTTACAGTGAAGTAATGTGAACCCTTTTAGCTATCATACTTACCACCTGTGTGTGTGAACCAATAAACTTTCAGACCAACAAGGTATCTCCTCTCTAAGGTTCTGGTGTTCCTTAGGGTTCAAAATTGTTCTGCTTCCCTGGGAACCTAAAGCTATTAAGCCACCAGCCTGATGCTGTGATGCAGAAACCAGGACTCTTCCAATTCAGTAGCCTGGCCTGGGCATGGGAAACCTATCACTCTTCTGGTCCTGGGCTATCTAGAACCAGAACCTAGAAACCTTTCAAACATGGAACTCCCCACAGATTTAGTGTCCTTTTGATCACCATCTGGCCTGGCACCTAAAGTTCCATGTATCCTTATAGCCCTAGCCTGCCCGCCAGTTGGAAAGAACCAGTTACCATTCATATCATCACCTTTTTTTGTAGACTACAAAACGCATGTTCATAGGCCTTGTACCTATCCCAACCTTTTTGCCCCTGAGACTCTTCTGGACATCTCTGATCCACAGCACCAACAAGAATGGAACACTTACATTCTGCCTTGCGGCAGGTGCCCTATGGGTTCTTTCTGAGACCAGATTACCTGGGTTGCAGGAGAGCCTACATGGGCACCATCCTTCATCTAAGCTGTGGAACACATGGCCCTATTTGACAGCCATCCACCAAGAGGTGCAAGGGGCCTCTTTTTACCACTGCACCTTGATCTTGAGATGCGTCAGGCACTTCTGGCCACTAGGGGCACCTGGGTGGCTCAGTTGGTTAAGTGTCTGACTCTTGGTTTCCGCTCAGGTCATGATCTCACAGTTCATGAGTTCGAGCCCCATGTCGAGCTCTGTGCTGGCAGTGTGTAGCCTGCTTGGGATCCTCTCTCTCTGCCCCTCTCTTGCTCAAGCTCTCTCTCTCAAAATAAATAAATAAAAACTTTAAAAAAAAAAAGGAAGAAAGAAGCTTCTGGCCATTAGACTTCTTGCCGGTTAGGGTTCCAGATTTTCTACTCGCCCCCCACTTTGTGCATGTTCTGGGAAACTGAGCATTCTTGGCAATGTGTCTGCCCGCCTGAGGTGGAACGGATACCATTTGGGGTCATAGCACTATCATCCCACAGGAGAACCGAGAGTTCTTCAGTCCTTCCTAGTTGGGGAATCTTAATTTCTCTTAGCCACTGTCTGTCCCTCATGTGGGTGACCCAGGGCAGTCCAGACACTTTCAGACCCTTGCATGCCACCCACTGGTGCCACGGGCATGACTCCCATACAGAATCTGCCCTCAGACTGCTCCCTAAGCCCTTTAGATAAAGACACCACATGCATATGGGATGGCCCATAAGCCTTAGCCAGAACCTGTGCTGTGGAATATATAGCCTCTTGGGGCTATATATACTTAGGGCTATATATACTTAAAGAATACTGGTACTCCAGACCCATTTTGGCACCTATAGTGTCTGGCTCTGAAGTGTCTGGAGTAGTTCCTGCCTACAGTGCGTTGGTATGGCTGGGACCCAGGATTTTCCTGCCATTAGTTTAGCTGCCTACTGCTGAAACAGGAGGACGTTTGATCACATTATATAGCAAGTGCTGAAATAACGTGGGAACTTTCATTTCAGCTGTTATAACCATCTTGACCACCTTTTTCCCTCCTTCCTCCTCTCCTCTACCCCAAGTGGGTGAACTAGTTAATTTTCCAACCACCAACATACCTCCTCACTAAGGTTCTAGTGTGCCTGGTAATGCAAGATCCTTTGGTCACCAGCCTGACCCCAGGATGCAGAAACCAGAACTTTTCTAGTCAATGATAAGGCCTAGCAAGAGGGGACATTTGGGTACTCCAGTCCTCAGTTACCCTATTTGCCATGGAATCCAGAGCCCTTTCAGTCCCTGCCCTCCCACAAGTTAGTGTCTCTGGAGACTTTCAGCTTACCTCTAGGGTTCCCTGTATCTTCATATCCTCCAGTCTTCCCGTGAGTTGGAGAACCATGTACCCTTACAACAATCACCCTCCCTATAGGCTGTGGAACCCAGAGTCCATTGGGCATCGTTTCCATCCTGACATCTAAAACCAGGGAAGTTCTCTGGACAGTGGCACTCCAGCAGCACTTCTAGACATATTCTGCCCTGGTGCTGGTATCTTGGGGGTGTTTTCTGAATCTAGGCTGCCTGGGCACTGAGTTAAAGAAGATCCCATAAGGATATAAGCCTGCTCAGTGCTATGGAACATAGAACCCTAAAGCAAGAAGGTCCCTTTTAGCCACTGCACTTCCATCTTGGAAGTGGCTGGGGAACCCTCCAGCTACCAGACTTTCCACCAGCTAAAGTTCCAATATTCCTGCCTCTCCACCCCAAGCCCTATCCTGTCTACTGCTTGTGTACAGTATGGTGAACATAGAGTTCTTGCATGACCAGCCTTCCACCTTTTGTGGAAGAAAAACATTTTCTGCCATAGCACTACCATCCTCCAAAGGAACTTCAGGCCTGCAGTCAGCTCGAAAGCTTGTGAATCCTGAGCCATCTTGGCTACTGTTTGTCCCTCTTGAGGGAAGGAAACCTTTCTCCCACGAATCTCCCCTCTTGCCTACATTTCAGTGACCCTGCAGGCGCCCATACTGTCCTTAAGCTCTAGAAACATGAACTTTTCTTACTAGGCTGTGAGCAAGATGAATCCTTTCCACACAAGTCCATCTTGCCTCTCAAGCCCCTTGACTCTTCTGGGTACTGTCTGCCACTGCTCTGGGGCCTTGAGTGGTTACTACTGTCTTGGGGGCCCTTTTGGTGACCAAACTGCCTGTATTGTGGGTTTAAGGGTTCTAGTCAGATCTTGAGCTGTGGACTATACGGCCCTACTGGGAATCATAATTCTAGTATACTGATGCCCTGGGTCCTATTTAGGCATGATACTCCCATAGTATTATTATCCTGAGTTCTAAAAGTTTCTGAGATTTCTGGGGTGCTGGAGTGGCTCAGTAGGTTAAGCGCCTGACTTTGGATCGGGTTCAAGCCCCACATCAGTCTTTCTGCTGTCAGCACGCTGCCCACTTCAGATCCTTTGTCTCCCTCTCTCTCCCCTTCCCCACCTCATGTGCATGTGCACACACTCTAGCTCTCTAAAAAATAAATAAACATTTAAAAATAATAAAAAAAATAAAAGTTTCTGAGATTTCTTTTTGCCCACAATCCACTGACATCCTGGAGACCCAGTGTTTCCGGCCATTAGTTTACCCACCTGCTGTTAAAACTGAAGCAAGTATGGTCACAGTATAGGTCTCATGCTGGAGTGTGCAGGCCCTTTTAGCTCAGGAATTGAGTCTTTTTGGCTCGAGTCCTTCCCCCCAGAGCAGGTGCCATGCTGAACCTTCTGACCACCAATGTCTTCTGTCACTAGGGATCCAGTGCTCCTCACAATTCATATGTTGAAGCCCAAACGCCCAGTACCTCAGAATATTGTTCTATTTCATATTGGGCTTTTAAAGAGGTAGTATGTGTGGCTGTAATCTAGTATGACTGGTATCCATAAGAAGAAATTAGAACACAGATATGTATGAACAGATTAAGAACATATGAGAAGGCATGGTGAAAAGCCAGTCTTCTACAAATCAAGGAGAGTCCTCAGAACAAAGTAACCCTGTTGACACTTTGATCTTAAACTTCTAGCCTCCACGAGTGTGAGAAAGTAAACTTCTGTTCTTTAGGACACCCAGTTTGTGGTATTTTGTTGTGGAAGCCCTAGCAAACTAACACAGGGCCCTATTTTACCACTGTACCACCAGCATGCTGGTGCCTGGTGGGGGAAGTTCCAGGCACCAGACATCTTTCCACCAAGGGAGCCAAATCAGTCTACAGCCTACTGCAGAAAGGAGAGCACTTTCAGTCACAGTGCTGGCCTCCTGCAGGGTAACCATGGGCCCTACAGATTCTCTGCTAATTCACAAGTTGAGGAGGCAAGACCTTTTTTAGCTACAGTGCATCCATAGCACTGGTGCCATGGGGAACTAAGCAGCCACAAGTGGACTTGTCTGACAGGGTTCCAAGGGTCTCTTTACCTTCAAGTCTGTCTTTGTGCTTGGGAACTGAGTGTTCATAGGTTATCAGCAGTCTGGTCTGCTGAAGAAAGCCTTTCAGCTTCTGTCCATACCATTTTCTACACATCAGGGACTCTTATAGACACATGCATGGCAGGGCACTGGTGCCCTGGGGGCACTTCTGGACCCAATTAGCCCTGCACTGATGTCCTGGATGCCCTTTTGGTAAGTAAACTGCCCAGCAGTGGTGTCTTCAAGTCTGGCACTTCCCAGATATACAATTTTGGCTCTATAAATAAGAACCCATCCAGACTGATGGTGCTTTGGGACCGTTCCAGCCAATATACCTGCATTGTGTTTGTGCCCTTGGGAACTTTGCAGCCAGATGACTTGCCACAACTCAGGGTTTTGTGTTTCATTCTGGATCACAGCCTGTCCCAGTGCGGTAAAACTGAGGGTTCTTCAGCGAACAGCCTGACTAGCTATTGTGGAAACCCAACGTCTACAGTTCTGGGGCTCCTTCTCATCTTAAACTGAAGGTCTTAAACTGCAAGCCTACCCACATGATGCAGAAACCAGATACTTTTGGTCACTAAACAGGTCTCACAATGGGGAACTAAGGACCTTTCTGAACATCAACCAACTTTTGTGCTATGGAACCTAGAACCGTTTGCCACTGTCCTTCCCACACATTCGTATCTCTGGCAACTTTCTGACCACCAG
This sequence comes from Prionailurus bengalensis, assembly GCF_016509475.1. Classification (NCBI taxonomy): domain Eukaryota; kingdom Metazoa; phylum Chordata; class Mammalia; order Carnivora; family Felidae; genus Prionailurus; species Prionailurus bengalensis. The sequence goes on along the minus strand of NC_057361.1, from coordinate 23,869,169 downwards.
CCAGGTCACCTTCTAGTGTTCTGCTGGTCATTAAAGCCCCCAACCTACCTGTGTTCTAAGGAAGTGCACAGTCTACTGACCAGAACCCAGTTCCTTTGGGACACTGGTATTCTCACCATCTTTGTCCCTGGGGCTCCTCTGGACACATGCCTCGAGAGCACTTCCAGACACTCCTATACTTGCACTGTGTCCTTCTGGAAACTAGGAATATGTCCCCTTTTGGCAACTAGGCATCCTACATACTGGCTTCCTGGGGGCAGTTACGGGCACTAATCTGTACCTGTACTGTGGTACACAAGGAGCTACTGGCAGGATCAGTCCAAAATGCTAATGTAAGGAGCACCTTTCAGCCATTCTACTTCCATCTTGGTGATCCCCTACATAATGTCCTGGCTACCAGATTTCCTTCCGCTAGGGTTCCAGGGTTCCTTCTAGCCCCCAGCTTGTCCACATGCTGGGGAAGTGGAGGTTCTTTGCTGATCAGCCTTCCACATGCCATGGAAACAAGAGTACTTTTAGTCACAGTTCTGGCCTCTCACAGGGTGACCATAAGTCCTATCAGTCTTTAGTCAGCCTGAAAACTGAGGAAACAAAAGTCAGTTTGGCCACCATCTGTCCATGGTACTAATGCTCTGGGAAACCTTCTGACTACCAGCCACCCTGCATGCTATGGAACTGTGAGCCCTTTACATGCCACCTTTGTATTCCCCAAGGATTTTCCAGAAACACTTGTCCTTGCACTGCCTCACTGAGGGACCTTTTGGTGACCAGACAACCCAGGACTACTTATGGGAACCAGTCTGCTCTGGCACTGTGGAATATTAATCTAGAATTAATCTAGAATTAATCTAGAATGCTGGTGTGAGTGACCTCTTTCCCCACCATACCTCCATCATGCTGGTGCCCTGGAGAAAGAACCTTCTTAACACCAGACTTCTGGCCATCTAGGGTTACAGGGCTCTTGTTAGCTAAAACTTACCCATGTCCTTGGAACTGAGGAATCTCTGCAATCAGCTGCTGCCTGATGTAGAAATGAGAGCACTTTTAGTTGTAGTACTAACTTCCTGCAGAAGAACCACAAGTCCTACCAGCCTTCACCCAGGATACACACAGACAAAGTAGAACCATTTAATTACTGTCCATCTATCAAGCTGGTGTCCTGGAGAATCTTCCAGTCACCAGCAGGTCTGCCTATTAAGGTGCCAAGGGTCCTTCTGCCCCAAGTCTGCCTTTGTGCTGGGGAGACCAAAGTTCATAAGATATCAAACATCCTATGAGCTTTAGAACTGAGAACTCTTTTAGGCTTGGTCCATCCCACCCTCTGTGGTCCCATGGCACCTAAAGACACATGCCTGAAAGTGCACTGGTGCCCTGGAAGCACTTCTGGACACAGTACCCCCTTTAACTAAAGCCCCGAATGCCCTTTCAGCTACCAGTCAGTTGAACACTAGGGCCTATTATCAGTAACCTGTCAGGAACACCAGCCTTTCAAAGGCATCCTCAGGCAATGAACCTCAATCACAGTGGTGAACTGAGGATGAGGAACTTTCTGGCCACCAGACTTCCCAACACCTAGAGTTCTGGAATTCCTTCTACCCCCAGCCTGTCTATGTGCTGGGGAACCTCAGGTTCTTTGGTGACAAAGCCTGCCTCACTCTAATAGAAACACAGAATTTATGGTCAGGACATTGGCATCTACCATGGGATCCATGAGACCTTCAGGCCTTTAGGAAGCTGGCAATCTTGGGAGGTATGAGGCCTTTTGGCCATTGTCTATCCCTTGTATTGGATGACCTGTGACCCATCAATCTCCCTGATGGTTAAGGTTCTGGGGATCCTTCAGGCCCCCAAGTTTTCCTTAATGTAGTAAAACGCTGGGTTCTTCCTACTATGCCATCAGCAAGATGAGGTTTTTCAGCATGGGTCCACTGTACCCTCTAACAGTCCAGTACTCCTATGGAATTCTCCTGACACCTGCATGGTGCTGATATAGGCCCTTCCAGACACCATCTGCCTAGCACTGCAGCCCAGATGACCATTTTAGCAACAAAACTGTGTGCAAACTGGAGTCCCATGGGCCCCAGTCAGATCCTGTGCTACAGAATATTTGTCCCTATTGAGAACCATATTTTTATCTCACTGATGCCTTTAGGTCCCATTTGGCCCAGGTTCTCCCATTGTATTAATGTCTTCAGGACAATTCTGGCTCTAAAAGTTTACAGAGGTCTGTCCTACCCAAAGTATACTGACATTCTGGAGACTTGGGGGGTTTCTGGCCATCAATTGGCCTGTCTGCTGTTGAAACAGAAGCACTTTCCTTAACAGTATAGGCCCTTTCTGATCATGAATCTGAGCCTTTCAGATACTGTCCATTCTCCTATCTACACCCTCCACCCTCCACTTCCCACTGTGGGTGCTGTTGAATATACAACCAAGTGGGAAAAAGATCTCAGGATTCCCTCCTGCCCAAAGACTCACAGCACATGGGGGACCTCAGGGTTTTCTGGCAATAGGTTTGCCCACCTGCTGTTGAAACCGGGACACCTTTGTTCATATTACAGGCCTCACAAAGAGGTATTGTCAATGCTTCTGGCCCAGGAATGATGAACTCTCTAGGCCACCATATATCCCTACCATGGGCACGCCAAGACATCTCCTTGCCACTAACATGCCCATTCACTAAGATTCCAGGAATCATTCAGACTCCCAATCACACTTCTGTGGTGAAACCTAGGCTATCAGTACAACAAGACATGTTTTTCTAAGTCAATCTCAATTTTTCAGGCCCCAATTTGCTGGATACACTCATACAACTGTTCAGGAAGCAGTTTATAATGTCATCTGCCTTGGCACTGCTGCCCTGGGGGCCCATTTTGCAACCAGACTTTTGCAAATTAGAACCCCATGGGCTCTAACCAGATTCCTTGCTGTAGAGTATACAGCCTCACTATGAACCATACTTCCAGTATGCCTGTGTTCCTGGTCCCATTTAAGCATCTTACTCCACATAGCACTAGTGTCATAAAAGGCTTTCTGATGTTAAATTTCTAATCAGTCAGTTGGCATGCTGGGAACCTGAGTGATTTCTGGCCATCAGTTTTTCCACCTGCTGTTGAAACAGAGCATTTTTTTTTTTTTATAATACCACAGGCCCTGCACTGCGACACAGGCTCTTTCGGCTAAGAAATATTAGTCCTTTCAGTCACCATACTTACCCTCAATGGAGATGCATCAACAACCTTCTGAACATCAACGTGCCCCTTCACTATGGTTCCAGAGTTCCTTTTGGCCTAGAGTTATCCAGCTTGCTGGAAACCAAAAGTTTTTTGGCCATAAACCTGATAGTGTAATGAAGAAACCAGAAACCTTCTTAACAGATATGCATAGGAAACCATGGCTCTTCTAGTCTTCAGCTATACTGTTAGAATCAGAGCCCAGAATCCTTTCTGTCAAGGGACTCCACAGGAGGCCCAAGGGCACAATCTGATGACCATCCAACCTAGATCTCAGAATTCCACATGTCATCTTGCCACTAGTCAGCTCTGAGCTGGGCAAATGTGTATCCTTCTGACCATCATTCTTCTTGTAGGCTGTGACATTCATAGCCCTTGGACATCGTGTCTATTCTGACCTCTAGATCCTTGGAGGCTTTCTGGAAACATGCTGTCCATGGTAAGCACTTCTGGAAACTGTCAGCCTGGAGACTGGTGTCCTTCAGGTCCTTTCTGAAAGCATGTACACTGTGTTCCAGGAGAGTCTATGAGGGCACCAGCCTTACCTGGTACTGTGGAACACAGGGCTCTACTGACAACCACACATCTAGAACTCTGGTGCAAGGGGTCCCTTTTCACTACCATGTCTCTATATGGGCTGTGTCACAGGGAACCTTTTAGCCACAGGCTTCCTACCAGCTAGAGTTCTGGGTATCTTATTAAACTCCAGCCTGTGTGTACTCTGGGGAACTTATGATTCTTTAGTGACATGTCTGCCCACCTGTGACTGAAAGGAGAGCATTTTAGTCATGGCACATGGCATCCCAAAAAGGAATCAAGGCCCTTTAGGCCTTCAGTCAGCCCACAAGCTCAGGAATCTTGAGCCTTCTCATCCATCATCTATCATTCATGCAAGTGCCCCAAGGAAACTCTGTACCCCCACTCCTTAGGGTTTTGGGGACCTTCAAGCTCCCAGACTGTCTTTAAGTGACAGACTTACAGAATCCTCCTACTAGGTCATCAGCAAGACAAGGCCTTTATGCCTGGGTCCAATTGTACCCTCTCAACCTCTGGGATTCTTCCTGACACTTACCTGCCAGCTCACTGGTGCTGTGTGTGGAACTTCTGGACACCATCTTCCCTGTGAGCCCTTCTGATGAAGAGACTACCCACTGGCAAATCACATGCCATAGATTATACAACTCTTTTGAAAACCATAATTCCAACACCTTGGGACCCTTTTGGCCCCTGTTATCTCTATGGCATTAGTGTTAGAGGGCCTTTTAGGCTCCAAATTTAAGGGAGAAATTAGAAAGTTAACAAGAGTAGTTGAAGACTTCACTACACCCCTTTCTATAATGGATAGAATATCTAGACAGAAGAGCAACAAGGATATACAGGGCTTGAACAACACTATAGAGCCAACTAGAGCTAACAGGCATATATAGAACAGACCACTCAGTAATAGCAGAATATGCATTCTTTTCCAGCACACATAAAACATTCACCAGGATAGACCATATGTTAGGCCACCAAATAAGGTCAACACCCATCAGAAATGAGGTAACAGGGAAAAATGATATCCCTCAAATTTTAGTGATACACATGCAGAAACCAGCAGCTTGCAGAAGCCCAGGAGCAGAAACAACCACTGGAGCCAGTACCTGTTCCTTTCATCCATTATATCATGTTTAGTTTTCAACAAAATAATTACAAGTCATACTAAAAGACAAGAAACACAACTTGAGGAGTGGTAGCAAGTATCAGAACCAGAGATACTTAGTTAGTTTTGTTAATTTTAGTATTAACAAAAGACACCAAATCAGTGATGCAGGAAGCTGAAAGACCAAGCAGGATAAATACCAAAAAGTTTACTACTAGATTAAAGAAAAACAAAAACAAAAACAAAAACAAAAACAAAAACAAAAACACTTCAGAAAGTAAAAGACAAAGAGAAAATACTGAAATAATCCAGAAGGGGGAAAAACACCTTACATATAGAGAAGCAAGAATAACAATTACACTAGTCTTCTCTTTAAAAATATGGAAGAGGGGCACCTGGGTGGCTCAGTCGGTTGGGTATCTGACTTCAGCTCAGGTCATGATCTCACAGCTCTTAAGTTCAAGCCCCACGTCGGGCTCTGTGCTGACAGCTCAGAGCCTGGAGCCTTCTTTGGATTCTGTGTGTGTGTGTCTCTCTCTCTACCCTCCTCTGCTCATGCTCTGTCTCTCTCTGTCTCAAAAATAAATAAACATTAAAAAATTAAAATATGGAAGAAAAAAGTGGAATGAAATATTTACAGTGTTCAAAGAAAAAAACTCATCAACGTAGATATCAATGGTCTAAACATACCAATTAAAACAAAGAGACTGGCTGAATGGTTAAATAATGAAAAATCAACTATATATCCTCTACAAAAACTCACTTTTAATATAAAAACACAGGTTAAAAATGAAAGGACAAAGACAGATATTACACACTAAAACTAATTTAAAAAAGGTGGAAGAGCTATATTAATTTCTGACAGAGCAGAAATAAAATTAAGGAAAATTATCAGGGATAAAGAGGGGCATTAAATAATGATAAAAAGGTCAATTTTCCAAGAAGTCATAACAATCCTTAATCCTTAATATGTGTACAACTAATAACACAGCCTCAAACTACATAAGGCATAAATTGACAGAATTGTAGGAAGACATAAATTAATCCACTCTTACAAATGGGGATTTCAACACCCCTCTATAAGCAATTAATAGACTCAACAGGCAGAAAATATGTAAGGATGGAATTCAACTAAATAGTACCCATCAAATAGATCTAATTGACCTTAAAAAATAATTCATCCAACTCAGCAGAATATATTTTCATCAGGCTGACACCTAACATTCACAAAGACAAGCTACATTCTGGGCTCCAAAGCACAATTTAACAAATTGAGAATAATATAAATCATTATAAAGTAATAAATTTATATATTATATATTACTATATATATAACATATATAGTATGCTACATGTGATATACTAGTGTACTGTATATATACTATATACTATAGTATACTACATATATTGTATAATCTACATGTAATATAGAGTATATGTAGTATACTATATATGATATATATTATACATATATGATATATATTTTAATAATATAATTTATAATTATAAAATAATATATATTATGCTCTCAGATCACAGTAAGTTAAACTTGTTATCAATAACAGAAAGGTAGCTGGAAAATCCCCAAGCACTTTGAAATTAAACAGCATACTTCTAAATTAAATAACAAGTTTCAAGAGAAATTAGAAAATGTTTTGAACTTGAAAGAATATGAAATGAAAATGAGAATACAACTTATTAAAATTGTATGATGCAGCAAAAGTACTGCTTAGAGGGAAATTTATAGCATAAATTAGAAGACCTAAAATCAACAATCTAAGCTTCTTCCTTAGAAATCTGGATAAAGAAAATTAAATCCACAAAAACAAAGAAAAAAAATTAGCAGAATCATTTAAATTGAAACAGAAAATTAACATAAAATGAACGCAACCAAAAGATAGTTCTTTGAAATGATTAATAAAATTGATCATTTAAAATAAGAACCTAAGTAAGAAAAAATAAGAAGAAATTACTAATATCATAAATGAAAGAAGGGTGATTATTAATAATCCCATAAACATTAAAATGAAAATAAAGGACTATTGTGAAAAGCTCTATGGTCACCAATATGATAACCTAGAAGAAATGGACAAATTCCTTGAAAGACACAATCTGCCAAAATGTATACAAGAAGAAAAATATAATCTCAATTAGCAACAACAACAACAACAACAACAAAAACCTGGAACTGATAATAAGCAATCATTGAAAAGCTGCAGAATAGTGTTAATACAGAAGACTCAATTGCTTTTTCATATAAAAGCAATGGATAATTAGAATCTGAAATTTAAAATGTAATACCATTTATGTTAGCAGCAGAAATAAATATTTAGGTATAAATCTAACAAAATATATCCAAGATCTATATGACAAAACTATAAAACTCTGATGAAAGAAATGGCACCTGTGTGGCTCAGTCTGTTAAGCATCTGACTCTTGATTTCAGCTCAGGTCATCATCTCACACTTTGTGAGATCAAGTCCCACATCAGGCTCTGCGCTAGTGCAGAAATTCTGCTTGAAATTCTCTCTCCCACTTTCTCTCTCTCTCTCTCTCTCTCTCTCTCTCTCTCTGCCATTTCCCTGTGCATTCTCTCTCTCTCTCTTTCTCTCTCTCTCAAAATATATAAACATTAAAATAAAGACATTAAAAAGAACTAGATTATTGGAGACATATTCCAGGTAAATGGATAGGAAGACTAAATATTGTTAAGGTGTCCATTTTGCCCAACTTGCTTTAGAGACTCAATGCAAACTCAGTCAATATCGCAGCAAGTTATTTTATGGATACAAGTGATCTTTGAACAATGCAGAGGTTAGGGGTGCTTATCTCCATTCAGTCAATAATCTGTATAATTATTAACTCCCCCCATATTTAACTAATAATAGCCTACTGTTGACCAGAAGCCTTACCAATAAAATAAGCAGTTGATTAACACACATTTTGCATGGTATATGTATTATTATGTATTGTATGCTTACCATAAAGTAACCTACAGAAAAGAAAATGTTATTAAGAAAATCATAAGAGGGGCGCCTGGGTGGCTCAGGTGGTTGAGCGACCAACTTCAGCTCAGGTCATGATCTCGCAGTTTGTGAGTAAATTTATGTGTTAGTGGACCTGTGCAGTTCAAACCCATGTTGTTGAAGGGCCAGCTGTACTGACCAAACTGATACTTAAGTTTATATGGAGAGGTAAAAGACCCAGAATAGCCAACACAGTATTGAAGGAAAAGAACAAAGTTAGAGGAGTTACACTACTCACCTTTAAGACTAAGTACAAAGCTACAGTTATCAAGATAGTGTGGTATTTGTGAAAGAAAAGACAAATAGATTAAAGGAACAGAAAAGCGAGTCCAGAAATAGACCCCTTCAAAGTCAACTTCTCTTTGATAAAGGAGCAAAGGCAACTTAATGGAGAAAGAATAGATTTTTAACAAATGATGCAGAAAGAAATGGGCATCTAAGTGCAAAGAAATGCATTTAAATTTAGACACAACCTACACCCTTCACAATATTTAACTCGAAAAGGATCAAAGAGCTAAATGTAAAACACAAAAGTATAAAGTTCTAGAAGAGAACATAGAAAAGAATCTAGATAGTTCTGGTGGGTGATGAGTTTTTAGATACAACATCAAAAGCATGAGCCACGAAAGAAAAAAATAAATTGGAATTCATTAAAATTAAAAACTGCTGTGAAAAAGAAACTATTAAGAGAAATAAAAGATAAGCCACAGGGGCGCCTGAGTAGCGCAGTCGGTTAAGCGTCCGACTTCAGCCAGGTCACGATCTCGCGGTCCGTAAGTTCGAGCCCCGCGTCAGGCTCTGGGCTGATGGTTCGGAGCCTGGAGCCTGTTTCCGATTCTGTGTCTCCCTCTCTCTCTGCCCCTCCCCCGTTCATGCTCTGTCTCTCTCTGTCCCAAAAATAAATAAACGTTGAAAAAAAATTAAAAAAAAAAGCCACAGACTGGGAGAAAATCTTTGCAAAACACGTATCTGATTAAGGATTATTATCTAAAATATCGAAAGAACACTTAGAACTCAAAATTAAGGAAGAGAAAACAATTTAAAAATGGGTAAAATATATAAACAGACAACTCACTAAAGGAGATAGAGAAGGGCAGTCTAAGATGTGGTGTTCAAAGAACCTGAACTCACCTCCTCCCATGGACACCGTGAATCCATATCTATACACAGAGTAATTCCTCTCAGATAGGAACTGAGGGCTGAAGAGCTTCTGCACAATAAACCACAGAGGACTACAAAGAGAAGGGTAGGAGAAGAGGAGACCAGGTAATGATGCAAGCCCCACTGCTGATACAGTGACCTTCAAAAGGGAGGGATATCAGTGAGTGGTCTGCACAGCTGAAAAAAAAATTAAATTAAAGGGTAAATAGACTATAAATGAAAGAAATCCATTTACTACTAACCCTACAGTATCCTAGGTGGGAAACTGATAGAACTCTTCCCAGGGAGTTGAAGGCTCCAATGAGTGCAATTTTTTATGTTTCCCCCCTTCACATTGATAGCACAGGTGGGAATAGGGTCTAGAAGCCTTAGCTGGCCTGCTAGGGTCATCCCAGTGTACCTGGGTCCCCTGGCACATACCAGCTCCAGCCATGTCCCCAAGGTAATTATGGTGTGGCATCCCCTGCCTGGGACAAGGTGGCCCTGTGTTGGATCTAGCCATCCTGCCAAGGCAGCCCCAGAGCAGTGGGCCCTGGAACTTACCCAGACTGCACCCACTCCTAGCTGTCCTGCCTCCACTGCAGCCCAAATTGCCTACACTGACTCAAAAAACAAACAAAAAACAAAACAAAATGAAAACACAGAAACCTTGACACACTTACAATGCATAAAGAGATTGACTCAGTCGTCCAAAACAACAGGAAAGTAAAGTCCAGGACTAGATGGCTTCACTGGTGAATTCGACCAAACATTTAAAGAATTAACACAAATTCTACTTACACTCTTCCCCAAAAAACATAACAGGGAACACCTCCTAATTCATTCTTTGAGACAAGTATTACCTTGATACCAAAATCAGATAAAGGCATCACAGGAAAAGAAAATTACAGACCAATATTCCTTATGACTATATATGCAAAAATCTTCAAAAAACCACTAGAAAACCAAATAAAATAGCACATTAAAAGGATTATATACCATGATCAAACAGGATTTTACCCAGGAATGCAACTGTCAAGATAATATATCACACTAATAAAACCAAGGGGGGGAAATGCATGGTCATCTCATTTGACACTGAAAAGGTATGTGACAAAATCTGACACCTTTTAATGAACAACTCTTAGAGAGCTCTAAGACTAGAAGGGAGCTTCCTCAATATGACAAAGGTCAGGTATGAAAAAAAACGGAGTTAACATCAGACTCAATGGTGAAAAACTGAAAGATTTCCCCTATGATCAAGAACAAGACAAGAATCTCTACTATCACCATTGCTATTTAATATTGTACTAGAATCTCTAGCCAGAGAAATTAGACAAGAAAAAGAAATAAAAGACACTCAAATTGGAAATGAAGGAGTAGAACTATCTCAATTTGCAGATGACATGATGCTATATATAGAAAATCTCACAGAATCCATAAGAAAACTAATATAGTTATTTTTAAAAAGTGAGCAAAGTTGCAGCGTACAATATCAACACACAAATTCACTTGCATTTCAATATACTAGGAATGAAAATAAAATACCTGGGAATAAATTTAACCAAGGAGACAAAAGAATTATATGCTGAATAATATAAAACACTACTGAAAAAAATTAAAGACCTAAACCAATGGAAATATATTCCTGTTCATGGTTAGGAAAACTTAATATTGTCAAAAGTCAATACTAACCAAAGCAATTTACATATTCAATGCAATCCATATCAACAATCCAACAGTATTTTTTTTAAAAAGTAGAAAAGCCAAACTTCAAATTCACATGGAACTGCAAGGGGCTAAGGATAGACAAAACAGTTTTGTAAAAGATAAAGATGTAAGAATCATACTTCCATATTTCAAAACTTACTACAAAGCTACAGTAATCAAAAGAGTGTGGTACTGGCATAAGGACAGACATACTGAACAATGGAATAGAATTAAGAGTTCAAAAATAAATCCATGCATCTATGGCTAACTGCTTTTTTGACAAGGGTGGAAAGTCCATTCATTGGGGAAAGAACAGTCTCTTTAACACATGGTAGCTAGGATATCTGACTTTCCATATTCAAAAGAAGTCAGACTCCTAATTTACACTCTCTACACAAGTTTATTCAAGATGGAACAACTTAAATGTAAATGATATAAAACCATAAATGTTTTAGAAGGTAACAGAGATAAATGTGAAGAAATTAGAGCCCTCATACATCATACATTGCTTGTAGGAATAAAAGTAATGCAGCCACTATGAAGAGCAGTTTGGTGGTACTTTAAATAACTACACATAGAATTAATATATGAGCCAGTAAATCCACTCCAAGATGTATACCCAAAAGAAAGCAGGTACTCAAAGAGATACTCATACGCCAATTCTCTTTGCATTATTATTCACACTAGACAAAAGGTGGAAACAACACAACTGTCCATTGACAGATGAATAAACAAAATGCAGTATAGAGACATAATGGAATATTATTCAGTCATGAAAAGGGATAAAGTTCTGATACATGCTACAACATGGACAAACCTTGAAAACATGCTAAGTGAAATAAACCAGACATGAAAGGGACACAATATTATATGATTCCACGTACATGGGATACCTGTAATAGACAAATTCAAACAGATAGGCAGTATGACACAGGTTAACAGATGTAGAGCTTTTATTTGAGATGACGAAACGTTCTGGAAATGCATAGTGGTGATGTTTGTACAACACTGGGAATGTGCTTAATGCAACTGAAATGTACACTTAAAAATGGTTAAAAAGGAAATTTTATGTTATATATATATGTTTTAACGTAATTTTAAAAAATTAATAATGCACTATATCAAAAACCACTAAATTGTATGTTATGTGAATTATATCTCAATAAAGGTGTTTTTTTTTTAAAGAAATCTCTATTCCCAATGTGGGGCATGAACTCACTACCCAGAAATCAAGAGCCACATGCTCTACCAACAGAGCCAGCCAGGTACCCCTCAATAAAGTTGTTTCTAATAAACATGCTTTTAAGGAGGAGTTAAGATGTCAGGGAAGTAGGGGGATTGGGATTTCCCTTGCCCCTCAAACACAGCTGTATTGAGGTCAAAACACTTGGAACACCCAAGAAATTGGTATGTTGAGTAACAGAAAAAATATCCACAGATGGAGGGAGACAGCTTGGTGGGACAGAGGTGCATGTATGTGAATTGGGGGAAAAAAAACAGCACAGGCATGGAGGGGAGGGAACCCCTTCTGTGGAGAGACAAAAGGGAAAGACAGAGGCTATGGAAGTGCAGTATTGCGCTAGGACAAGAGAAAAACCTCTGTAGACCACAGACTGCAGAATGAGAAATATGAAGAGTACCAGTTTCTATTTTGCAAACATCTTCAGGAGCTGAAGATCAGAGTTTTCAAAAGTGTGTGACTTTCTCTAGACAGAAGCTGGCCCTGTGCATGTGCCTGGGTGGGGGGAGGAAGCCAGCCCCTGGGCATGGTAGCAATCTCAGAGGTGCACTGGGAGAGAACAGTTCCCTTCCCAGAGTACTGTGGGAAGAGGGTTTATTACATCCCCAAGGACAAAAGACCCTGCAGGCACCAGCCAAAGGCCCTTTATTGGCTACTCCAGAGTGGTGCTCTGGAGCCTGGAGGCTCTGTGCTGTGAGCACTGGAGCCTGGAGGCTCTGTGCTACTCCAGAACAGAATCCATGAGGTGCAGAGATCCATAAGACATTGGGTTTGAATCCCAGCCAAGCCCCTTGGAGGTACAGGAGACTGTGGAGCAGGACAAGCCACCTGCCCATACTACTCTGTGAGGGCTGCCTGAACAGCGTGGTTTGAGACACCCAGTCAGGAGAGGAGAGAGTGGGTGTTGCCATTTTTCTCCCCATCACTAACACAATGGGACTTAAGAGAGCATCACAATGGGACTTAAGAGCGGCCCCCAGTGGAGGCTGGACCTGCTTACACCAAATCTGCCCCTCTATGCCTGGCAACTGCTTATCTACTAGAGCAGGACTGACATTCAGTGAACCAGAAGGCCTCTCCTCCAGACCAGCACAGCCACCGGTCCCAGGCACCAAAAGATAACTCTCCTGTGGTTTTGTAGGTTAGTCTGTTTCTCTTTTTTTTCCCCTCTTTTCTTCTCTTTTCTCTTCTTTTTGTTCTATCCTTTTGTTTTTTTTTTTTTTTTTTCCTTTGGAATAAGGCTCATAGTTTCTTATTTGATTTTTGGTCAATTCTTATTTTATGTGTGTGTGTGTGTATACACACATATATTCTTTCTTACTCTGTTTTGTTTTTTATTTAATTAGGCATTTTTACTCTATTCTTTTTATATCTTTTCTATTATCTCCTTCTTTATTTTTCTTTCTCTCTCTCTGGATTAAGCCCTATAGTTTCTTTGATTCTTTGCATATTCTTTCGTATTCTCCCCTTTCATTTTCCTCTTTGCATGGGATCAGGTTCCCTGCCCTTTCCTTTTCTCAAGGGTTACTTCAACAAACAAATCAAAGAATGTGGTAGATGGTCCAAACGATCCACCACTATGAGCAAGGAGGAGCTTTGTAAAAGACTGTCCAGTGAGAAATAGCAGCCAAATATGCAACAACACTCCAAAAACACTTCCTGAAGTGCTAGGCCCTGGACAGTGTATATCCCTTTTTAATATGGTAGTACTCACAGGTACAGGACACATAACAAGCTATTAAAACACGTAAAAGATACCTATCCAAAATGATAAAATGGAAGAATTTTTCTTGAAACAATATCCAGAAAGAAATGACAGCCAGAGAATTGCTTAAAACAGATATAAACAATATATCTGAAAAAGAATTTAGAATAATAATCCTAAGACTAATAGCTGGGCTTGAAAAAAGCATAGAAGACAGCTGAGAATCTATTGCTGCAGAGATCAAAGACCTAAGAAATAGTCACAATGAATTAAGAAATGCTATAAATAATATGCAAAATAAACTAGATACAGTGACAATAAGGATAGAAGAAAGAGAGGAGAGAATAGGGGAAATAGAACATAAAATTATGGAGAAAATGGTGAAGCTGAGAAAAAGAGGGAAAGGAAAATATTAGACTACAAGGGGAGAATTAGAGACTTAAGTGATTCAGTGAAATGAAATAATATCCAAATCATAAGAGTTCCAGAAGAAGAAGAGAGAGAAAGGGGTAGAAGGTTTATTTGAACAAATTATAGCTGAGAACTTCCCTAATCTGGGGAACGAAACAGGCATCCAAGTCCAAGAGGCACAGAGAACTCCCTTCAAAATCAATAAAAAAGGTCAACACCACAACATATCATAGTGAAACTGGCAAAATAGAAAGATGAATAGAGAATTCTGAAAGCAGGTACAGACAAAATGTTCTTAACCTACAAGGGTAAGGCTAAGGGTACAAGGGTAGACACATAAAGTTACCAGCAGACCTGCCCACTGACTTGATGGGCCAGAAGGGAGTGGCAGGAAATAATCAATGTGCTGAATAGGAAAAATATGCAGCCAAGAATCCTTTATCCAGTGAGGCTGTAATTCACAATAGAAGGAGAGATAAAGGCTTCCCTAGACAAACAAAAACCAAAGCAGTTCCTGACCACAAAACCAGCCCTGCAGGAGATCCTAAGGGGGATTCTGTGAGTGGAAAGCAGCAAAGACTACAAAGGACCAGAGACATCACCACAAGCATGAAATCTACAGATAACACAATGACACTAAATCCACATCTTTCAATAATCACTCTGAATTCAAATGGACTAAATGCCCCAAAAGACATAGGGTATCAGAATGGATTGAAAATAAAAATAAGATCCATCCATATTCTGTCTATAAGAGACTCATTTTAGACCTGAGCACACCTGCAGACTGAAAGTGAGGGGATGGAGAACAATCTATCAACCTACCGGACATCAAAAGAAAGCTGGAGTAGCCATACTTACATCAGACAAACTAGATTTTAAAACAAACACTGTAACAAGAGATGAAGAAGAGTATTATAATTAAGGGGTATATCCATCAAGAAGAGTTAACAATTTTAATATTTAAGCCCCAACTTACATGCACCCAAATATATATACATATATATATATGTATACATGTGTGTGTGTGTGTGTGTGTGTATATATATATATATATATATATATAAATTAATCACAAACATAAATAAACGTACAGATAATAATACCATGATTGTAGGGGACTTTAAACTCCACTTACAACAATGGACAGATCATCCAGGCAGGAAATCAATAAGGAAACAACAGCTCTGAATGACATATTGGACCAGATGGACTTAATAGATATAATCAGAACTTTTCATCCAAAAGCAACAGAACACACATTCTTCTTGAATGCATATGGAACATTCTCCAGAATAGATCACATACTGTATCACAAAACAGCCTTCAACAAGTATAAAAGGATTGAGATCATACCATGCATCTTTTCAGATAACAACACTATAAAACTTGAAATCAATCTCAAGAAAAAAATTGGAAAGCCCCCAAATACATGGAAGTTAAATAATATCCTAATAAAGAATGAATTAGTTAACCAGGAAATTAAGGAAGAAATTTTAAAAAATATAGAGAAGCAAATAAAAATGAAGACTCGACAGTCCAAACCCTTTGGGATGCAGCAAAGGCAGTCATAAGAGGAAAATACATTTCAATCCAGGCCTATCTTAAGAGGCAAGAAAGGTCACTAATTTACAACCTAATCTCACACTTCAAGTAACTAGAAAGCCAGCAGCAAAGAAAGCCCAGAGCCAGAAGAAGAAGGGATATAAAAAGATTAGAGCAGAAATAAACATGGAATCCAGAAAAACAGTAGAACAGATCAATGAAAACTAAAAGCTGGCTTTTTGAAATAATAAACAAAATTGATAAACCCCAAGTCAAACTTTTCAAAAAGAAAAGAGGACTCAAATAGATAAAATCATGTATGAAAGATGAAAGATAACCAACACCAGAGAAATACAAACAATTATTAGAGAATACTATGAAAAATTATATGCCAACAAACTGGACAATCTGGAAGAAATGGACAAATTCCTAGACACTAACACACTACCAAAATCAAACAGGAAGAAGTAGAAAATTTGAACAGACCTATAACCAGTGAGGAAATTAATTTGGTTATCAAAAATCTCCAAACAATTAAGAGTCCTGAGCCAGGTGGCTTTCCAGGGGAATTCTCCCAGACATTTAAAGCAGCATTAATACCTCTTTTTTCAAACTGTTCCAAAAAAAGAAATGGAAGGAAAGCTTCCAGACTCATTCTATGAAGCCAGCAATACCTTGATTCCAAAACCAAAGACCTCACTAAAAAGGAGAATTACAGTCCCCTGATGAACATGGATACAAAAATTCTCAATGAGATACTAGCAAATCAAAGTCAACAGTACATTAAAAGAATTATTTACCATGTTCAAATGGGATCCATTCCTGGGCTGCAGGGCTGGTTCAATATTCACAAATCAATCAACGTGATACATCACATTAATAAAAGAAAAGATAAGAACCATATGATCCTGTCAATAGACGCAGAAAAAGCATTTGACAAAAAACAGCATCCTTTCTTGATAAAAACCCTCAAGAAAGTCAGATAGAAGGAGCATACCTTAACATCATAAAGGCCATATATTAAAGGTCCACAGGTAATATCATCCTCAACAGAGAAAAACTGAGAGCTTTCCCCCTGAGATGAGAAACATGACAGGGATGTACACACTCACCACAATAGTTGAACATAGTGTTGGAAGTCCTAGCCTCAGCAATCAGACAGCAAAACGAAACAAAATCTAAATTAGCAAACAAGTCAAACTTTCACTGTTCGCAGATAACATGATATTCTACATGGAAAACTCATAAGATGCCACCAAAAAACTGCTAGCACTGATACAAGAATTCAGCAAAGTTGCAGGATATAAAATCAATGTACAGAAATCAGTTGCATTTCTATACACCAATAATGAAGCAACAGAAAGAGATATCAAGGAATTGATCCCATTTATAATTGCACCAAAACCCATAAAATACCTAGGAATAAACCTAACCAAAGAGGTAAAAGATCTGTATGCTGAAAAGTATAGAAAGCTTATGAAAGAAATTGAAGAAGACAGAAAGAAATGGAAAAACATTCCATGCTCATGATTAGAAGAACAAATATTGTTAAAATGTCTACCCAAAGGAATCTATACATTCAATGTAATCCCAATCGAAATAGCACCAGCATTCTTCAGAGAGCTACAGCAAACAATCCTAAAATTTGTATGGAACCACAAAAGACCCTGAATAGCCAAAGTCACGTTGAAAAAGAAAACCAAAGCTGGAGACATCACAATTTTGGAATTTAGCCTGTATTACAAAGCTGAACCCATCAAGACAGTATGGTATTGGCAAAAAGTAGGCACATAGACCAAAGGAATAGAAGAGAGAACACAGAATTGGACCCACAAATATATGGCCAACTAATATTTGACAAAGAAAGAAAGAGTTATCAATGGAAAAAAGACAGTCCCTTTAGCAGATGGTGCTGGGAGAACTGGGCAGCAACATGCAGAAGAATTCAACTGGGCCACTTTCATACACCATACACAAAAATACATTCAAAATTGATGAAAGACCTAAATATGAGACAGGAGACCATCAAAATCCTATGGGAGAAAACAGACAGCAACCTCTTTGACCTCAGCCATGGCAACTTCTTACTTGACATATCTCTGAAGGCAAAGGAAATAAAAGTAAAAATGAACCACTGGTACCTCATCAAGATAAACAGCTTCTTCTGCACAGTGAAAGAAACATCAACAAAGCTAATAGGCAACTGACAGAATGGGAGAAGATATTTGCAAATGACATATCAGATAAAGGGTTATTACCAAAAATCTATTTGGGGCGCCTGGGTGTCTCAGTCAGTTGGGTGTTCGACTTTAGCTCAGGTCATGATCTCACAGTCTGTGAGTTCAAGCTCTGCAATGGCCTCTGTGTTGACAGCTCAGACCCTGAAGCCTGCTTCAGATTCTGTCTCCCTCGCTCTCTGCCCCTCCCCCTGTTCTCACTCTGTCTCTATCTCAAAAATAAAATAAAAACATAAAAAAATATTAAAAAAATCTAGAGACAACTTACCAACCTTAACACCCGAAAAACAATCCAGTGAAGAAATGGGCAGAAAACATAAATAGGCACTTTTCCAAAGAAAACATCCAAATGGCCAAAAGACACATGAAAAGATTCTCAAAGTCAGTCATCATCAGGGAAATACAAATCAAAACTACATTGAGATACCACCTCACACAGGTCAGAGTGGCTAAAATGAACAACTCAGGAAACAGACGTCAGCGAGAATGTGGAGAAAGGGGAACCCTCTTGCACTGTTGGTGGGAATACAAACTGGTGTAGCCACACTGGAAAACAGTGTGGAGGTTGCTCAAAAAATTAAAAATAGAACTACACTATGACCCACCAATTGCAGTAAGGAATTTATCCAAAGGATACAGGAATGCTGATTTGAAGGGGTACGTGCGCCCCAATGTTTATAGCAGTACTATCAACAATAGCCAAACTATGGAAAGAGCCCAAATGTCCATCAATTGATGAATGTGTAAAGAAGTGGTGTGTGTGTGTGTGTGTGTGTGTGTGTGTATATATATATATATATAATGGAATATTAGTGATGAAAAAGAATGAAATCTTGCCATTTGCAACAACGTGGATGGAAGTGGAAGATATTATGCTAAGCGATAGGTCAGTCAGAGATAGAAAGATATCATATGATTTCATGTATATGTGGAATTTAAGAAACTTAACAGATAACTATAGGGGAAGGGAAGGAAAAATAAGATAAAAAACAGAGAGGGAGGCAAACCATAAGAGACTCTTAAATACAGAGAACAAAATGAGGGTTGATGCGGGTGGGGGGGGTTGGAGGGTGGGGAAAATGTGTGACGGGCATTGAGGAGGGCACTTGTTGGGATGAGCACTGGGTGTTATAATTAATCACAGGAATCTACTCCTGAAGCCAAGACTACAGTGTATGGTTGCTAACTTGAGAATTTAAAAAAAATGCTTCAATGACTATTAAGGAAAAAAATCATTATTTTCAGAAAGATTTTATGCAAAGAACAGAGTATACATTATTATGCTATTTTATTTTAAAAAGGAAATACATTTGTGGTACCTGGCTGGCTCAGTCATGGGAGTGTGCAACTCTTGATCTTGGGGTCATGAATTTGAGCCACACATTATATGCAGAGATTACTTAAAAATAAATAAATAAAACCACATTAAAAATTAAATAAAATAAAAAGATGCTTTTATATTTTTTTAATTTTTTTAACGTTTTATTTATTATTGAGAGACAGAGAGAGACAGAGCATGAGCATAGAAGGGGCAGAGAGAAGTGGAGACACAGAATCTAAAGCAGGCTCCAGGCTCTAAGCTGTCAGCACAGAGCCCGACACGAGGCTCGAACTCACGAGCTGTGAGATCATGACCTGGGCCAAAGTTGGTTGCCCAACCGACTAAGCCACCCAGGTGCCCCGCTTTTAAAGATCTTTAGGTAACTAAAAACCTTAGGCTTATACTAAATTAATTAATAGATATTCATCAAATAACTAGATCATTATAAATGAGATAAAAACCTGAAATATTAATTGCTAGGCATAATTTTAAGGGTATATATATTTGGTTTTATTAATCAACACTTTTATTTTTGCCAAGTTGAGAAACTGTACTACAAGAATATATTACTATATTCTTTATATAACCATAGAAAGTTGTGAGATATTTATCTGTAAGTCTTGCTAGTCCACTCTAAAATGCTAGTATATAACAGTTCATAATTATCCACTTCCAAGTTTCCTCACTGTAACAGAAGTTACCAATTGTTAATATTTCTTGTATACAAGGTATTCAGAGTATGTTTTTATTATGGAAAAGAGGATAGTTTTGTCCTAAAGTAAAAGAATTGGTTGTCCCAGAATGAGAAAGAAAAAAGTGTAGGACAAAACCTGACAAGTTTTAAAAGTTTCATCAGCAGTAAATTTTGTTGTACAGGGAATTTTGTTGAAAAATTTATTTATAAGATTTCTAAAAGAGCTTTAGCATCAAATACTAAACTCATGTAAAACTAGAATGTGGTTTTCCCTCTGTTGAATTGACACAATTTTCTTACATTATTGGTCTGCTCTTAATAAGAGTTGTAAAAGATTTTTCTTTATCTTCTGAGTAATCTGTTTTGAACACCAATAGGCTATGTCTTATTAGAATAATTTCCTGTGCTTTATGTTACTCTATAATGGCCTTGATTATTTAAGAAAACAAAATGTTCTCACTTTTAAAAGACCTAAGGTTTCTAATAATCATGTTCCTTCCTATCTTTACTTTAAAAATCTTCCATTGTCACTTGGGTTAAATGGGTAGCCAAGTATTCTTTTTCACTGAACCATGATCCCATTTAATTAAGTACTTAAGTGTTTTGACCACTTTTGACATTCTGCCATCCTCAGACTGAATCCTAAGTGTTATCTTTTGTACCTAAAACTGTCTTTGTATTTCCCAGAGGGTCCCTGGAAAATCACAAAACATTTGTTCTTTCACCTTGTAAAAATCAAGTTGCTAGCAATAATGAAATTTATCTGATGTTTTGAGTTACATGGGAAGCACTATAAATCAGAAGAGACACTTAGCCTTTCCAAGGCTAAATATGTATGTGTAGAAATGTTATTAATAAAAATATTTAATAAGTTAAATGAAGTTCCTAGATATCAAAGCCTTTGCTACCAATGATACTTCCACTTATCAGAGTCCTGGTGCTGTTTTACTTGATATTAGACAACAGCAGTATAATGTTATTAATGATAATTTCAGTTATTTTTTTAAATGTTAACTTGGTCAAATTATACTTCTCAAAAGTGAATCCAGTATGTTCTAACCCGGTGATTTTCAACCGAGAATTCACATCACTTACCTATGAAATTTTATTAATACAAAGATGTTTAGGACCTGCCTTACACTTGATATTCTTTACTTGATATTCTTGATATTTTCTTGGTATAATCTAAATAAATTATTGATGCATTCATGGTTCTTGGGAGTATTATATGTTACATTTGAAGATTTTTTTCTCTGTAAACATTACATTCATCCGTTTTCATAAGTTAGATATCCACTTTTCTTTTGAAAACAGGGCTGATCATTATGTTTATAGATTTTGTCTAAAACTTTTTTGGATTGACTTTTTCATTTTTCATACCATAAAACAAGCAAACTTTCTGGTTAGTCACATTATTTTTATAATGAACTCATATCAGATCATTCATTTTGAAAATCATGAATAAGGGTGCCTGGGTGCCTCAGTTGGTTGAGCACCCGACTCTTGATTTCAGCTCAGGTCATGATCTCACAGTTCATGGGTTGAAGCCCATGTCAGGCTCAGTGCTGACAGCCAATGCCTGCTTGGGATTCTCTCTCTCCCTCTCTCTCTGACCCTCCCCCACTCATTCTCTTTCTCTCTCAAAATAAATAAACATTAAAAAATTATGAGTATTAAGTTAAAGTTAACCATAGCTATTTCGTCTTTTGTCATATATAGATAGTTTTTGTTTATTCTGAGGCTTACCTGAAAGTGCCTGCCATCAGCTACAGGCCAGAATGTTTGTCTTCTACAAAGGACTGTCTCAGAGACCCATGGAAAAGGACTATGCCATGCTAGCTTGGTATTTGTAGGTACAGGCTTCTGATGACATCACTTTAACAACTTTAAAACTATACCAGTGGATATAGGCAGGATTTCCAGAACTCTAGTGGAAAAACAGATGGGTTCACAAGACTGGTAACCCAAATCAAATGGAACAAGAATTAATTACATAGGACTGAATGAACTGATAAAGGATGATTATAGGGTTTGTTAGGAATACTGCTGGTACTTTAATGTTCTATTTCTGCATGCAAGCTATCTCTAACTCATGACAATTTAGTAGACTATGCTTTTATAAAAAGAATGAAACATTTATGTTTCTCTCCCTTCCTGATCCCACTATTAATTCAGAAACTCTTATTGAGTATTACTTTTATGGCAATATTAGCTATTTGCACAGATTCAATAAGTCCATTTTCCTTGTCAACAGAACGTATTCGGAATCACTGGTTATGCAACTGAGGCTTTGTCTACAATTTCTTATTTGACAATGAAGTTCATCTAATGAGGTATGACTTGACACTTTTAAGGAGTTAAGGTTTAAATGTTTAAAAACCCCTCTTGGGAAAACTGGTCTGGTACCTGGACCACAAGGTTTCTAGCTTTACAAATAAGCATGGAAAATCATTGCCTGACAGGCCAAGGGAATCTTAGGATATTTTGGTGACCTCCAGAAAAGGATTCACCCAAATCTATAGGTATCGCAGGTCAGATGTGATGGTACTTAGCTTCCTGGCCTCAAGACGCTTTTAAAATTCCAATCTGAAATTCCTTGCAAAAACTTTCAACAAACTTAAATAGGCTTATGTAGAGAATCATTCTTACTACATCCATGTAAATAAGGAGGCAGACTCTAATGAGACCAGCCTTATTGTGTCATCCATAATAATATTTCTTTAAAACTATTGTTGCTCAAAACGGAGGGGGGGTGACTGTAGAAAAAAATCATGTTCCTGAAAAGGTGCTCAACATTGCTAATCATTAGAGAAATGCAAATCAAAGCGATAATGAGATATTACCTCACACCTGCCACAATGGCTATTATCAAAAAAACAAGAGAGAAAAGATGCTGGCAAGGATGTGGAGAAAAATGCACAGTCGTGGGACTGTAAATTTGTACAACTACTATGGAAAAACAGTACAGAGGTTTCCCCCCAGCAAATTAATAACAGAACTACCATATAATTCAGCAATTCTATTATGTGTATAAATTTGAAGGAAATGAAATCACTGTTTCAAAGAAATATCTGTACCCCCATGTTTACTGCCGCATTATCTACAGAGTCAAGACATGGAAATAACCTAAATATCCATCAATAAATAAATGGCTAAAGAAAATGTGATATACACAATGGAATTCTATTTAACCATAAAAAAGAAGAAAATCCTGCCATTTTCAACAACATGGATGGACCTTGAGGGCATTATGCCAAGTGAAATAAGTTGGAGAAAGACAAATATTGTACGATCTCACTAATACAGAGAATTTAAAACACAAAACTCATAGAAAAATAGATAAGATTTGTAGCTAGCAGAGGAGAAGGTGGGAGTGGGGGCACTGGATGAGGGGGTCAAAAGGTACAAACTTCCAGTTATATGATAAGTAAGTACTAGGAAAATAATGTACAACATGATGACTATAATTAATACTGTTATATGGTACATTCAAAAGCTGTTAAGAGAGTAGATACTAAAAGTCCTCATCACAAGGAAAAAAAAACCATTTTTTACTTTTTTTAAATCTACATGAGATAATAGATGTTAACTAAACTAATTGTGGTAATCATTTCACAATATATGTAAATCAAGTCATTATGCTGTATACCTTACCTTAAACTTATACAGTGTTGTATGTCAATTATATCTCAATAAAACTAAAAGAAAAAAATGAATCAGATTAAAAATTTTTATTATGTTTCAAAAAAAACACACTATATCACACAGAGATAAATGGAACAGGATAGAGATCCCATAAATAAATCCACAATTATATGGTCAATTAATCTACAACAAAGAAGGCAAGAATATACAATGGGGAGAATAATAAAGAGAATAATAAAGGGGAGAATAATAAAGAGAATATACAATCTCTTCAACAAATGGTGTTGGGATAACTGGACAGCTACATGCAAAAGAATGAAACTGGACCACTTATACCATACACAAAGATAAAACCAAAATGGATTAAAGACCTAAAAATGTGAAACCTCAACCGATAAAACTCATAAAAGAAAACATAGGCAGTAATCTCTTTCATACCATCCTTAGGAACATTTTTCTAGATTTGTCTCCTCAGGCAAGGGAAACAAAAGCAAAACTAAGCTATATGGACCACCCAAATAAAAGCTGTTGTATGGCAAAGGAAACCATAAACAAAAGAAAAAAGCAACCTACTGAATGAGAGAAGATATTTGTAAATTATATATCTGATAAGGGGTAAATATCCAAAATATATAAAGAACTCATAGAAGTCAACACCAAAAAAATTTTTTTTGATTAAAAAATAGGTAGAGGACCTTAATAGACATTTTTCCAAAAAAGACATAAAGATAACCAACAGACACATGAAAAGATGCTCAACATCTCTAATCATCAGGGGAATGTAAATCAAAATCACAATGAGCTACCACCTCACATGTATCACAATGGGTAGTATCAAAAAGATAAATAACTGTTGGAGAGGATGTGGAGAAAAGGAAACCCTAGTGCACTGTTGGTGGGAATGTACATTGATGCAGCCACTGTGGAAAAGAGTATGGATGTTCCACAAGAAATTAAAAATAGAAATACCATACAATACAGTATTTCCACTACCGGGTATTTACCCAAAGAAAATAAAAAACACCAACATGAAAAGATATATGCACCCCTACTTTATTGCAGCTTTATTTAGAATAGCCAAGATATGAAAATAACCTAAGTGTCCATCAATAGATGAATGGAGAAGGAAGATGTGGGATACACACTCATACATACACATATATACACAATGGAATATTAATCATAAAAAATAATAAGATCTTGCCATTTGTGACAACATGGATGGACCTAGAGGGTATTATGCTAAGTGAAATAAGTCAGAGAAAAAGACAAATATCATATGATCTCACTTACCTGTGGAATCTAAAAACAAAACAGATGAACAAAAAAACAAAAAAAACCCTCATAAATACAGAGAACAAACTGGTAGTTGCCAGAGGAGAGGTGGGTGGGAGGTGGGTGAAATAGGTGATGGGATTAAGAGGTACAAAATTTTAGTTATAAAATAAGTAACAGAATGAAAAATACAGCATTGGGAATATTGTCAGTAACAGAGTAATAATGTTGTATGATGACAGATGGTAACTACACTTATTGTAGTGAGAATTGCACATGGTATAGAATTGTCAAGTCAGTATGTTGTATACCTGACACAAAACCAACAAACAAAAACTATAGTACATCATTCTGGGTTATCAAATTCTGGTCCTGTTCATTGTCTCTGATGTATTTTGTACCTCTTTGTAAGTTGGAGGTAAATGATGGATACGCGAATTCTGTCTTTTATGGTACAGATTAAATTGGCTTTGTCTCCCAAGGTGGAAAAAATATTTTTGTTATCTGCTTGTAAATTGGAATGGGTCCTATTACCTTGCCCAAACTGTACCAAATTTTTCATTCTTCCAGTTGGTTTTAATACCTGGCTACATTTCTCCAAACTAACATTTCCAATTTTTCTACACCCTCTTGCCTTGGTATGACAAGAACTAAAACCTGACTACCAGATCCTTCTAAGGATTATAGGTGGCCTCATAGCTGGCCTTTTCTTCAGGATCTGAAGAAGCACTGTTGAGCTAAAGCCAGACCAACCTGATTTATACCTTGAAGGATTCATCACTGCAGCAGACTGTGTGTGCATTAGCCAATTTCTTCCAGGACAAGTGTCTGGGCCAGTGGTAAAGTCAGGGAATTGCTCAGGCAAGGCATGCCTTTATAAGAGAAGTAACAAATGCTATAGACAATGTCACCAACTCAATGAGCAAAGGTAAGTAATCCCAAGATTTTTAACCACTGACCTCTTGGAATTCATTGGACTGGATACTGTTAGTGTTTAACTCCTTGCTCTTTACTTGAATATGACCTCTCATAATAATTTTTATCATTTGCATTTTGGGCAAATGCCTGATTCGGATGCCTGATCTGTAGGACCCTGAAACAAGTGACCTCTGCCACTGGGTCCAACAGATGGTCTAACTGGTCCCCCAGACACAAAAATATGAGAAAACACTGACCCTGAGAACTATTAACACTTAACCATTCCCTACTTCAGATTCTCCTCATCCCTGAGTTGTCCAAAGGCAGTATCATGAAACCTGTCTTTAACAAGAGAAGTGACTGACAAGATCACACTGTGTGCTTGACATAGCTTTAGACTAGCTTGACTAGGGCAGCTAAGCTGTAAACTTAATGTGAACCTCATGCACTGTAACTCATTTCCTCACCTTAGGCCCAACTTTTGACTCAGGTGCTTAAGCACAGGTAAACATTTTCTGCCTCAACCCTTCCCTTACTGCAATATTTGAAACAGTTGTTAAGTAGTAAGCCCTCCTGCTAGCAGTTTTTAGCATACTCCTTTCTCCTTCCACAGCCACCTATCCATCCCATGGTCTGTGTATATAAAAGCTTTGCTTGCCCGCCTCATCTCTAAGCCATTTCTGGCTTAGGCTTTAAACATCTGCCTAGTACAATTTTCTCTCTCTCTCTCTCTCTATTGCATTAATGACTCTATTAAGAGATTTTCCTGGGGCACCTGGGTGGCTCAGTCACTTGAGCATCCAACTCGGTTTTGGCTCAGGTCCTGATCCCAGGATCGTGGGATCCAGTCCCACGTCTGGCTCTGCGCTGGGGGTTAAGATTCTCTCCCTCTCCCTCTCCCTCTTCCCCTCTCCCCAGCTCACGCTCCTGCTCTGTCTATAAAGAAAGAGAGAGAGAGAGAGAGAGAGAGAGAGAGACTTTCTTTACTAATTTCCAGACGTGCACTTTTCCCGGACAAAACTACAGTCTGCCTACAGACTAATGCCTACAGTGTGCCTGCCTGCTGGGAAAATTAAGGCCCTTCTGATCATCTTGCACCTCAATCTGGGGCACTTCTGGTTACCAGTCACTGGCCTGCTAGCGTTCTGGGGAATTGAGGGCTTTTCCTTTCGTCAACCATCCTTCCCCACACATTGGTGCCAGGAGGCTCCTTTAAATCATCAATCTGCCCACGTGGTGCGGACCCTAGGACTCAAAAGCAACCATCCCAGCCCCACACTGATGCCCTGAGGTACTTTCCAGTCACGGCTCGGCTCGCCTTTGAGTTCCTTACCCAGTGGCCCTTTCTGCCACAGTATAACTCTTGGGGTGGGGATCCGCCGGGCTCCTCACGCCACAACCCAGCCCGATGGCTGTGGAACGCACCAGTTCCAAAGCCGTGGAAACAAAGGACCTTCCAGTCACTGTTGGATCTCGCGCGAACAGGGTGATTTTCCAGCCACTTCCGGCCTTTGAGCTGGTGCCCCCTGGGGGCTTTTCCGATTACACGTGTGAGCTCCCACTAGGGTTCCGGAAGCCCTTTGAACCCGCCAACCTCCCGTGCGCTCAGGCACCTGAGGACGCCTGCGCATTTGCTTCAGCGCTGTGCGCTGTGGAGTCCGCCAGACCCTGCGGCAGCGACGACCTGTGTTGTGACAGGATTGCAAGGGTGGAGGCCACCCCGCTTCCAGACTGTGGTTTGCCATTTGACTCCTGCAGTGGGGCGCAGAAGCTGGAAGATGCCAGTGTGCCCAAAGGCTCGGGGAAGGCACCTTCACGGAGATGAACTCGTCCTGTCAGGGGACATGCACATCCCGGGACCCGGCTGCACTATGTGTCCCAGGGTGAAGCAGATACCGCTTCATGCTGACCAGGACAGCGCAAGGCCTTGCTGGCCCCGCAGGTGAGTGGAGCCCTGGACAAGGCCAAGGGAGGGGTCAGCAACAAGCAGGTGGGCAGTAGGCCTGCTGCTGGGCCTGGAGAGGGAGTGGGCCACAGGAAGGATAGAACGACGTACCGGTTTGAGCCAGCAGGGCAAGCCATACATTTGGAGAGATGGTCTGGTCATTTATAAAACGCTTGACACACATGGTGTAAAAAGTCTTCTCTCACTTTTTTCGTCAGCCTTTTGGAAGTCAACTTCAGATTCTTATTTTGCTGCATCTAGGTTTCTAAACCTAAAGAAGTTGCTGACATTTGATAAAAAAGTAGAGTTGGAAATAACAGGTTTTATTAAGTTTTTGTGTGTTAAAAAAACTTCTTAAAAAAAAAACATATCTTAAAAAAACATGTCCAGAATGTCTTCTGGTAGGCCTTTTGGAAATGGAATCTTTAGGCCACCACTAGGATGAACACCAGGAGCCACACAGGGACTACATTTGTTCAGTGGGTCAGAGGTAGGAACAAAGGCCTTGAGAAGGAAGAGTTCGAATTTGAAGAATATTCTTATATTATAACCACCCATCTGTGCATGCATTTTATTCTACTTCTGCTTACATAGTTGATAAGGTTGTGTCCTTTTTTGAAATATCTAATTTTTCATGTTCCAAATTTGCTGAGATGCACAAAGTTTGTTAAAAGTAGAGGTAGAGCCTAAATGTCCATCAACTGATGAATGGATAAAGAAGATGTGGTTTATATATACAATGGGATACTACTTGGCAATGAAAAAGAATGACATCTTGCCATTTTCAACAACTTGGATGGAACTGGAGAGTATTATTCTAAGTGAAATAAGTCAGAGAAAAACAGATACCATATATTTTCACTCATATATGGGTCCTGAGAAACTTAACAGAAGACCATGGGGGAGGGGAAGGGGGAACAAAAGTTACAGAGAGGGAAAGAGGCAAACCATAACAGACTCTTAAATACTGAAAACAAACTGTGGGTTGATGGGGAGTAGGGGAGAGGGGAAAGTGGGTGATGGGCATTGAGGAGGGCACCTGTTGGGATGAGCCCTGGGTGTTGCATGGAAACCAATTTGACAATAAATTATATATCTTTATCTATCTATCTATCTATCTATCTATATACACACATACACACAGTAGAGGTAGTAAAAGAACACATTTTGTTAATATTTTATTCAACTTTGTGTGAAATCTTACTGTTTGGGAATGAAATGGCTAAACCTTTTTGAGCCATATTTTGTTTTGCTCTGTTCATAGTACCTAAAGGATAAATAAATCCCAATGTTGCAGCATCTAGTATCTAGATGTTTAAGAGCCATCTGAATCACATTAGCCCATCTGTACACTTTGTGTTGAAACACATCTGAAACTTTGTCTTCTGTAAAATATTTTTGGAAAGTAATTTGCATTTGTTCAGCCACCTCTGAACAACATATTTATCCCTGGATTGGTAGTATAGAGAAGGAAGTGAGAAGGACATGGTTGAGGGCCAGGATGGTCACAGTTAGAAGTTACCTTGGATGGTAATCATCATTACATATGTGTAGTTGTGTTTAATGGTACTATGTATAAAGTGGACAAACAAGTTCTTACTTTAGATAGCTAAATTTTCTAGATATGTCTAAATTCCCAACGTATTTAAAGTAGTGGTAGTAAAATAAGAGTTTTGGATAGCTTTGAAAATATTGATGGGAAGTATTTTTTCAGAAATATAATTGGTAGACTACTTCTGTATAGTTTATCAGGACTTGAGCATTGGATTGAAAGAGGTTGGAAGGGAGAAATACAGAGAGATGATATTATTCCTCCCTACTAGTTTTTGTTATGTCCTTTTTTGAAATATCTGTTCTTTATACATTTTCTGAGATGCATGAAGTATATTAAAATAGAGCTAGTAAAGTAACACATTTCATAAATACGGTTTTTCTTGTTTAAAATTCATATGAAATCTTGTGTTTGGGGAAAGTAATGGGTAAACCTCTTTGAGCAGTGCACAATGTACTACTGGGTCAGACAAAGAGGGAGAAGATTGATGTATGTCTGCTTACTGTTGTCCATACTATATGAATACATCATAAAACATTTCAATGGAAATACCTGCTACCTATTATTTTAATGCTATGGACCTGATAATGGATTCTCTTAAAACCTTTATATTTATTGCACTCCTGCTTTGTGTCTCCTTTTAAATTGAATATTAGGGGAATGTAGTATCTTTTTAAAAGTAAACTCTACACCCAAGGTGGGACTTGATCTCAAGACCCCGAGATCAAGAGTAGCATGCTCTACCAACTGAGCCAGCCAGGTGCCCCTTGGGATATAGAGTTTAACTGTAACTCTGCCAACAATTTTTTTTATCCAAAGACTTGTCACTTTTGTCATTTAAGCAGTTTTTGACCTTGAGAAAGGTAAGATTACATTTCTATCCTGATTGAATTGGTGTGTTACATTGTAAAGTAGTAATGACCAATTGGGCATTTAAATTGTTAAATATATTTACATGTGAAAAAGAATGATGCATACTATCAGATCTCAACCACAATATGGGCACTCACTTGTATAAATGTACACACATGCAAGCATACACAGAACTTGAAGTTTAAGTCCAACTGTAAACTGCTGTGATTGTGGATGTTTTTGTGTCCTTTTGGGGTTTTTCATTTTTATAATGCCTATTTTAAGTTTTAAAAGTTTGGGGGAAATATTATGTAAGAAAATTCTGTAGGTATTGCCACTTATACTTCTTAGGTCTAATATTCTTGAAGAGAAATAGTAGTTAATGTTAATATTTTCCCCCAACAAATGGTGTGATTTCTCTGACTGAGGCTTATAGGAATATAAGCCTTTGTGGTTTAGTTATTCCACTAGCATATGTGATTGCACTAACATTCCTTATGAATTGTGTTGGTACACAGTAAGCACTTTCAGATTGAATACGTGGTCTTCTTTTATTATAGAAAAATTTCCTTGCATCATATTCTTGAAACATTTATTTTCTGTTCCAAATTCTGTATTTTTTTGAGGCTACCCACTATTCTCTCTTTACTGTCTCTGTAATTTTTCCAATACTTGCTTCTAGGCCACTGATTCACTTTTTGGAAGCATTATTTTTGCTCTTTGGTACTTTGCATCCATTTTAAATTTCTGTGTTTCATCCTCAGATTTAATTCCTTATTTCTGGAAGTTTTCTTTTTACCTCATACTGTTTTTGCCTCAGTTTATAACACATAACTTCATTTTAATAGAGGCAGATTTCTTTTGAATTTCCTTGAAACTATGAAGGATTATCTAAACATTTTCTTTCCTTTTCCTTCCTTTTCTTTCTTTCTTTCTTTCTTTCTTTCTTTCTTTCTTTCTTTCTTTCTTTATTTTTGTTTTTTTTTTTGAGAGAGAGAAAGAGTTTGTCTGTACATGAACGCCCATGCCCATGCAGGGAGGGGGCAGAGAAGGCAAGAGAGAGAAAGAGAGTGAGAGTGAGAGTGAGAGTGAGAGAGAGAGAGAGAGAGAGAGAGAGAGAGAGGATCTTAAGCAGGCTCCAGGCCCAGCTCGGGACTGTTCATCTCACCACCATGAGAACAGAAATCAAGACTGGGATGCTTAACCAACTGAGCCACCCAGGTACCCCCCCCTTTTTTTTTTAAATAATACTTCTAAGGTATGCTACACTCCTGTCTGTTTTGCCTGATTTCTCCTGCCTGTCTGCCTTCCTTCTCCTTTCCTCCTCTCTCAAGAGCATCCTCCTCTCCATCGTTCTTTTTCTTCTTCTTCCTACATTTTTCTTAGTCTCTTCTCCTTTTATAAGTTTATATAGTTCCCAGTTTGATTTATTTCCCCTACTTATATATGATTCAGCATATGGATATTTCTTTGAGAGATCCATGAATACAGGCATTTGAAAGTGCTTGATGGTGGCATTCTTTCTGGCCCTGCTTCTGGCACTAAAATGGTATAATAGGGTTTACTTTGGCTTTCTTGCTGTCTACCAGAATACTGTATGATTTTTCCTGTTAGACAATAAACCAAAGGGTTGAAAATTTATGGACAGAAAAAAGAATTTTAGGGTTCATTTAAATTTTTAGCGTGTGCTTAGTGTTTCTCTGTAAATCTTTTCCCACATTTTATCTTTTTAATTGCACTAGATTCTGTAGGGAGACTTTCTGTGTAAGTTCTGTGAGGCGCCATCTTCATGCCTAAAATATAATTTTCTGTTTGGATATATTAGTTAAATTTTTCTTTTTAGTCTTCTTGTTTATTCACTTCTGTATGCCTTCCTTTCTAAAAGTGGAGCCCAGAATCCCATTGCCAATATAATCCAAATTGTTAAATTACATTCTCTAAGCTTAGAATCTAAATTTTAACTTCCTTTTATGGTTTTAGAGGTGATTACATACTTTTTCTCTTTTTATTTATTTTTTTAATTATTTTTTTAACCTGCCAAAATGGGTGTATTCAGAAATAGGAGAGGGGCGCCTGGGTGGCGCAGTTGATTAAGCGACCGACTTCAGCCAGGTCACGATCTCACGGTCCGTGAGTTCGAGCCCCGCGTCAGGCTCTGGGCTGATGGCTCGGAGCCTGGAGCCTGTTTCCGATTCTGTGTCTCCCTCTCTCTCTGCCCCTCCCCTGTTCATGCTCTGTCTCTCTCTGTCCCAAAAATAAATAAACATTGAAAAAAAAAATTAAAAAAAAAAAAAAGAAATAGGAGAGAATTGCAGTGAGGGACAAACAAGCAATGGCAAAATCATAGGCAAGTCCCCTGCATACTCTCATATTTTAACTTCTTTTTATTTTCTTGAGTTTTTTTGTAAGAAAAAAATTGCTTTGTGCTTTCATATATACCAGGATTTCCCCCGGGTTATGTATCTGTCAGCAATTGTTACTATATGCATCGTAATAAAGAGTTACATTTATAGAATGCTTACAGTATGCCAGGAACAGATCTTTGCATAATTCTGTTTTAGGAGACAAATAACTTTTCACATTTCTCAGAGGAAGAAACAGGTTCAGAGAGATTAAAAAATTATCCTACTTGTAGAACTACTGGCCAAGATTTTATCTCATGTTTGTTTGTTTAAACCAGTAGGGATTTTAGTTGGCGTGTTTTTATTTGGTTTGTGTGGTTGCCTTCACAGAGAAAGAAATCAAAAGTATAGTATTTGCTTGACCTCAGAGTTATGGTCATCAGTAATATCAGTTCATCTATTGGTTCGTTCTCATAAGCTTGCTAATACATATGGATTCTACCTGTTCACCTATGAACCTCAAATAATCATTAGATTTTTTTACATTTTTTTAAAAGTTTTATTTATTTTTGAGAGAGAGAGAGAGACAGAGCATGAGTCGGGGGAGGGGCAGACGGTGAGAGGGAGACACAGAGTCTGAGGCAGGCTACAGGCTGGGCTGTCCGCACAGAGTCTGAAGTGGGGCTCAAACTCTCAAACCACAAGATCAGGCCCTGAATTGAAGTTGGATGCTCAATAGACTGAGCCACCCAGGTGCCCCAGATCATTAGATTTTTGAAGGCAGGCATATCTCCCTATGCAACCTAGTATAGTGCTCAACCTCTGAATCCTTTGAAGAATAATGTTGCTTAATTGACATGAACATTCCAGAATGAGTTCTTGATGATGCAGTGAAGGCAGCCCAAATGGGTTTTTAAGCTATGTAAATGTTTAAGCCTGTCTGTCAAGAGGTAAGGAGCAAATATATTTTGTAGCTTTTCCCAATTCACTTGGTAGCTGTATCAAATGAAGATAGCCTCAAAAATACAGGAAAATTGTTCCATGACTTAATTTTTATTTGTATCATTAACTCTATAGTTTCAATTAATTAAAACATGTTAAAATATATGTGAGGTAGTTGTGAAATGTGTAATACAAAATATGCACAGTTTGGTATTGAGCCTACTAATTAAGCTCTAATTTTTCTTCTTCCCAGGGGAAAACCCTAAAATAAGCAATCCATATATTAGCAAAGACTTCCCTTCATTTCTGGCCTGAATCATGGAATGACAGTATAAGCATAGATTCTCTATCATTTGAGCAATAGCAGCATATTCCTTATTATAAGTAAAAATGTTTAAAGGATATTTTATTGAAACAAAAATATTTTAGTGACTCTCTGATTCAACAATTTTTTATTTCCATAAGGAATATTGAGTATTTGCTAAGTGTATTTTTTTTGCTGTTTTAATTTTTAAGTGTTTTAAATCTTGTTAAATTTTACCTTTACTTAAATTAAGCTAGATCTCTTAATATTTCTTTTGAAGAAATTGTTTCCTTGCCCTGTTGGAATTCTGAAATGGTAGCTGCCATTTATGAGTAAAATAAATAAAATATTGATAAATCTCTTATTAGTTTGCCTATTAAGATAGCTTTGGGTTGATAGATGAGAACAATAACACAGCTAAAAAGCATTCTTGCAGTGGGTGTATATCTGAAAGGAAACACATAGTTATCAGCATGAGTAACTCTCTATGGTGTGTAGTTCAATAAAATCATCCTTGGTATTTTAGAGAAGGAAAAATTTCTCCTCTGCCCTTCCAGGAAAACACTTTACAGGAAGGTGGGAAGAAAAATGTTTCATGAACATATGTTTATAATGCCATGTAGAGACAATGGGACACAGGACTATGTACAAACAGGCTCTATCAGATCTCCCTGCCATCTTACCATTGTTTATAGTTATTTCTGGTGATAGCTCTCTTTCTGGACCAGGCCCTCTATTGAAATTCTTTGAGAGGGCTAAGGGGGAGGTAAAAGCTCTTCTTGAGTCTTTTGGGTCTTGATTGTCTTCAGCTTAAACTATTCTACATGCCAAAGTGCCTCATTCTGGGGAGACTAATTCTGAACCCTATCAGTATTGTTGTTGGTTGGGGAATTAGAAATATAAAAATGCATTTTAAAAAGCAGTGAATGACACACTAAAAATTAAGTGCTAGCTAATCTTTTTTTCTTTGTAATTTTTCCCATTGTACTCTCCTGTTCTTGTCCTAGCACTCTACATATTCCATAGCTGTGTGATTTAAAAAATGTTGTATCTGATAATTTAGTTATAATTTTTTCCAGTGTATTTTTATTTAACTATTTTGACTTTTCTGTGCATAACCCATTCATAATATGAATAATGTAAAAACAGGATGTTAAATTTAACTGTTTAGCCTTATTTATGTCTGAGGCCATAAGGTATTAGGTACCAATAACTTCCTATTCCCAAATTAGGACTTGGAAAGGAGACATAAAAATACCAGTGGGGTCACCAATTTCAGTGCATAAACAAGTAGAGGTTGTAGAAGCAGGGGCATTAAAGAGAATTTCACGGGCAATTTGTAAGGCATTTTCTCTACCCTCTAATGGAAGGACTGAAGCTCTGGAGCTCAGATTATCAGTGGAGAGTGAGATAGTGGTGGAAAAGCAGGCTGCAGTATGGAGTGAATCAGGGAAAATAAGTTCTCTCTCTCTTGAAAACCTCACAGATTTTTGCTGATGACTGTTTTCCACTGTTCATGGAATTGGGATTTGAGCCATTTTATACTATCTTAAAGAAAAGGATAATGTCTAAAAACAGGGTGGTCTATAAGAACAGATACATATGCTATACTTAAGGAAATGGGGATTAAATTTTAAATCTCTTAATTGGAAGTCTAAAGTAATAATGCATTAGATGTAAAGGAATGATTATTATCCTTCTCAAGACACTTGTGGATCTTTAGAACCCAAACTGCCTGATTGTACTTGACCAAGTGTTCACTATTGCCCATTTCTTACCTTCTACTTGACCAAACTCTAATTAGGCTTCCCTCCTTCCTATAGGGCCCTGAGCTCCACTGCTGCTCCACAGCCTGAGCAAGCACTGAAAAGTAGAACTTACCCTCCTTATCAATTTCTCCCTGGAAATCAGCTGACCACAGCAAAACCCTCTTCCTGTCAACCCCTGCTGGTCATTTCCCCTTGCCTGTCCAGCATCCCCTTAAAAGATTAAACTTGTCTCTGCTTGCCCTTCCTTCACACAATGCAAGAAGTTTTTGTTTGATTTGGAGACACAGATTTCTGAGACTTGAGTATTTTCACAACTGCCTTTGTCTTTCTAAAAACTTTTCTTAACATTTGTTTATTATTGAGAGACAGAGAGACACAGAGCATGAGCAGGGGAAGGTTAGAGAGAAGGGGAGACATAGAATCTGAAGTAAGCTCCAGGCTCTGAGCTGTCAGCACAGAGCCCGACGCGGGGCTCAAACTCACAAACTGCGAGATCATGACCTGAGCCGAAGTCGGTCGGTTAACCAACTGAGCCACCCAGGCGCCCCTGTCTTTCTTGCTAATTAAAATCTGTCCCTATGTTAGTTTGGATTTCTTTTTATTTGACATACTTCATGTGTTCAAAATGTTTGTGTGAGGGAGTGGGAGAACTATGTTCCTGTTGGAGGTAACAGAAACCCAACTATAAAATACTTGAAACAAAAAGGTAATTTATTGATAACTAAGAATTTCAGAGGTGTTTTTTACTTCAAATAGAGGCAAATATTCACAAGAGCAACGGACATCATTGTAGAGGCCACTTTTAGGCAAACAGACTTGAGCAGTGGAATTTAAAAAGGGCCACAGAGATCACCTGGATGAATACAGACAGGCCCATCAGGCAACCCACTTCAGAATATCCACAGGCTCTAACTGACCAATGGGCTACTTAACAACCAGGAACAGTTAATAAGAAAGGGATAATTACATACATTGCCATACTTCCTCATCTTTCCCTTTTGAAAGCAGCCCCCACTCTCTGCCTCTTTGCAGACAGCCTCTCCTCTGCTTTTCTGCCCAGGGCTCCCTTGCAGTGTATTCAATAAATTATCTCCTTTGTTCTTCCTCAGGGGAGTTCTTTCACCTCCTGCCCCATTGCCTTCCACCCAATTGGCTGGCTTCCATCCCCTAGTTGCCAGACATTTGGGAGGCCCCATCTAATCGAGAGACACCCCATTTAGACACCACGATTTTTCTCCATGTTTTGACTCTGCTTTTTTCTATTTTCTTTTTTGAGTCTGCTTTTTTCTTTGTTTACTTCTTAAGAAAGCTCTGCCAATATAGAGACAAAAATGGCCACCATCACCTTCTCAAAAGGATCCTGAAAGATCTCCACAGTGGAACAAGGAAGCTTGTATTGGCTGTATTGGGGAGGAAAAATAACTTTTTCTCTACCCTTCTAGATTTTTGGCTGAGAGCCCCTTGCAATAAAAAGACAGATTAACAGGAGAAAAACAAAAATTATTTTAATAACATATATACCTCCTGTATGCATGGAAGATACACAGGAAAACTGTAACTCCCCAAACCACCACAATGAATAACATCTCCAGCTAAAGATAAAAGATGTTAGGGGTGAGACGCTAGTTATGAGAGGTTACAAGGCAAAGCAGAGTAATCAAGGGTAAGGTTGTTATGCAGATTTAAGTCCTTGCCTTCTTCATTGATAAGAATTTCTTGAAATTGAGTTATTTTTCTGATACAGAGAGGGAGAAACTCAAATGTAAGTTTCTTTATAAATGTAAATGTCTCTTATGAAAGGGTAACTTCTACTTGGTTTTCAGAACTTCCCTCATGTCTGCTGTTTTTTAAAAATAATCAGCCTAAAATAATCCTTACGCCCAAGGAGTATATTTTGGGGTGACAAGTTCTGCTCCCCATCAGCTGCTAGTAGGAGGGTTGGTCTGTCTTTTGGGTTCCTGGACCCAATTTTCAACGTGTGGAGGGGGCGTTTTTCTGCACCACTAACAGGCAATTCTCTAGACACCAGCTGGGTGTCCTACAAACCAACTCAATTTTGACACCGTCTACCTGCAGATAGTGTCATATCTCACAGGTTAAGGGTCCAGTCCTAGAAGACTGCCTCCCCACCTCACTTCAGATACCATTACAAGACTAGGTAATCACCTGTGTTTCTGACCAATTAGCTATAAATCAGAGGTTCCCACTACCCCTTCCTCAGGTTTGATTAATTTGCTAGTGCAGCTCACAAAACTTAGAAAAACATTTTACTTCCTGTATTACCAATTTTTATAAAAGGGTATAACTCAGAAACAGTCACATGGAAGAGATGCATAGGACAGGGCATGGGTAAAGGACACAGAGCTTCCATGCCCTGTCTAGGTGCACCATTCTACCTACATGTCTAAGTGCTCACCAACCCAGAAGCTCTTGGAACCCCATTCTTTTTAGGTGTTTTCAGAGGCTTCATTACACAAGCCTTTCCCCTCCACATTGTTGGTTCTCCTGACAACCAGACTCCTCGTGCTTATATTTCACCTAAGGGTTTTCCAGGAATCACCTTGTTAACGTAGCAAAAGATACCTTTATTGCTTTTATGACAGAAAATTCCAAGGAGTTTAGAAGCTCTGTGCCAGAAATAGGGAACAAAGACCAAATATATATGAGAAATAAATTTTGGTCATCTGAATGACCAAATATATATATATATATATTTCTTACAAAACACAATATCGTAGTCTGAAATGAGATTGTCGTGCCTTGTGGCAGTTAGCTGAGGTTTTATGTGTTACAGGCACTCCGGTGGTTAAGAAAAAGGAATAGAAAAACAGAAAATATGACATATGAGACAAAGCAAGTGGATAATTGCCAGTTTTCTGAAGTAGATGTTTTATGGATAAGCAATTCTGGGAAAGTACATACTCCAGTTCAAATTTAACAAGGAAAATGGACAATTTAAGAAAACATAGTCTTGTGTTTAGCAGGAAATGGACATGCTTTAGGGTAGGGGCTTATTACTCCTGGTGTAGAGGTAGTAAAAACATCTTAACCCTTTATAACC
Organism: Prionailurus bengalensis; assembly: GCF_016509475.1. Lineage (NCBI taxonomy): Eukaryota > Metazoa > Chordata > Mammalia > Carnivora > Felidae > Prionailurus > Prionailurus bengalensis. Next base: position 23,830,660 of record NC_057361.1, on the reverse strand, counting down.
TCTGCACCTAAATGGTATCATTAAAGCAATATACCTCTTTCCAGGTAGCTTCAGCAAAATTTCTGTGGATATTGTCTGTAATTGGCCCTTCTTGAGTCAAGTGCTCATTTCTGAAACATTCACTGTGGACTGAAAGATGCAAAACTTTCATTCACCAGACCTGCATCATGTGCCCATCCTTAGGGAAAGGGACTGAGTTAGACTCATCTGAACCAAACAGTTTGCGGATAGGGGGAGTGGTTCTCTATTGACAACCTGAATGTACACTGAGAAAGAACAAAGCATCCCTGACAGCTGTATTCTGGTAGGGATTTCTTGCTGAACATGAACAAGAATGCACAGAATACCAACATCAGATGAAGTCCATCTGTGTCCCTGATGGAGTGAGACAAAAACATGGCCATTTCATAATCATGCCTGAGCTCAGCCAAAAACAAGAATGCTGAAAACCACGAAATTGTCCATACTTGCCCTTTTCCAGCTTACAAGGTGACTGCTCTTTCTTTAACAATTCCAACCCTACTCTATTTCTCATACCTCCTAGATAAAAGTTATTAAGATACCCTGTCAGTAAATTGCCTCTGCTTTCTGAGAGCACCCAGTCGACACCAAGTCTCCACTTCCTTGAAAATTCGCCAAAGGTACCACAAGTCCAAATCCTAAAATAAGCCCTCTCTAACAGCCTTTTGTTGACATGTTACCATGATATGCAGGCTTCTTTGCTGCAGCAAGTAATAAACCCAGGTATCTTTCCTGGTGGCCTTTGGCTGGCAAGCATTGATATCACAAGACTACTGCTTAGGGAATCATAGCTTCTTTTCAATGACCACTGCTTTTGTGTGTGGAAAAAACCTGGAAAATCATATATTTAAGTTAAACAACAATGAGAAGTCTTCGGGTGACAGAATACAAATTACTTGATACTCACGACAGCACGAAGACACTACTGGTATTCCACTTCAGTTGGTATTTTCAACATCTGATGGTGTGGTTTCCAAGTCAATCCAGTACTCCCAGTGAGACAGGGACTTATATGATGAGCTATTGCTTGAGGTCATATTAGAATAAGAGAAAGTGTTAGTAGGAAAATTATTTTTTTATTTTTTTTATTTATTTATTTTTTTCAACGTTTATTTATTTTTGGGACAGAGAGAGACAGAGCATGAGCGGGGGAGGGGCAGAGAGAGAGGGAGACACAGAATCGGAAACAGGCTCCAGGCTCTGAGCCATCCGCCCAGAGCTTGACGCGGGGCTCGAACTCGCGGACCGCGAGATCGTGACCTGGCTGAAGTCAGACGCTTAACCGACTGCGCCAGCCAGGCGCCCCAGGAAAATTATTTTTAAAAGCTTTTGGAAAATTCATTTTCAAAAAAAGACAATTATTGATTTGTATTTTCAAAGGCCATGCTAGAAAAGGAAATAAGTAGGTAGTTTTCCTTTAAAATATTAATGTTTCATTTTCCAACTCATCTTCCCTTTGTCAGGAGGCAGTTCTACCTAGAGGCATCCACTGTGATCCTGCTGTTCCTCAGATTTTCAAGGTGTTCCACAGGCTGGTCAGTGCTCCATACCCATGATATTTCCTTTCATCTCTCCTTGCATCCCTTCCTTCAGGGTTCTCTGCTAAGGAGAGATGCAAATTTGAGCAAAAAGGTTAATGGCTGTTAAAAGCTAAATGTGTTTTCCTTTCAGGAGTAAAATGCTATTATAGAAAATAACTTTTGGCCTCTGTTACAGATGGTCTGAGTTTTAATTCTTGTACTTTTGTGTACAGGCTTTGCCAAGCAAGTCATTTGTATTTTCTGAACTATAATTTCTTTATCTTAAAAAGTAATCTACATTCATTTTAGTGCTTCCTGAGGGCCATTGATGTGTTCAGGCCCACGGACAACCAGTGGGTTCACAACTATGCCCCTGCATTTGGGAATATCCTAGTTCTTTTGTTCTTACCTCACATAATTGTTATGAAACTCAAATTAGACCATTACTATGAAAGCATTTGGACACTTCTGTGTTATCATTAGGATGGTAGCATGTGAAATGTTTCCTTCATTGTGTTTCACCGTAGGGAAAGGTAAGAATGGGAATTTTAGGGAAAGAAGATGGTGAAATCTTTGTCAGAGATAGCTTGCTTGATGGTTTTAAGTTCATTACAAAGAAATTACCACCTAAACTGAAGGATTGTTTTCTCCATAGTTTGATTCTTTAGCATGTAAACCAAGTAGCTATTCTTTCCTTTCTGTCCATATTAAAGTGTGTTATTCTTTCTTTCTAGTTTGCAATATCAATATGCTATAGAGAGGAATAAATGAAATAAAACATAATCCCATATCTCACAAGACTTCATTCATGGTATTGGCTGAGCTATGTTCTCATCTGGAAGCCTTACTGGGGAAAAATCTGTCAACTTCATTCAAGTCATTAGAAAAACTAATTTCTTTGCACTTGTATCGCTCAGGGCCCTGGCTTTTTGCTGGCTGTCATCTAGAAGCTGCCCTCAGATCCCAGAGACTATCCAAAGTTCATTGCCATATGGGCTTTTCCAACATGGCCACTTGCTTCATCAAGCTGTCCACAGACCCTTTTCAAAGTCCCTTTTCAAAGTCCCTTTTCAAAGGGCTTTCACCTGATTAAAATAGGCCTACCCTGGAAAATATCCTTTTTGGTTAATTCAGTATAGACTGATTTAGGATCTTAATTATATCTGCAGAGGCCCTTTACCTTTGCCATATTCTATGGCTAGAAGCAAGTCCTTTCCACACTCAAGGGGAGGGTTATTGTACAGGGCATGAAATACAAGGTGGTGGGTAACATGGAGGCCACCATAGGGATCAGAAGGAATCAAAGAGAAGATTTTTTTAAATTTTTTAATGTTTATTTATTTTTGAGACAGAGAGAGACAGAGCATGAACAGGGGAGGGTCAGAGAGAGAGGGAGACACAGAATCTGAAGCAGGCTCCAGGCTCTGAGCTGTCAGCACAGACCGAGCCACCCAGGTGCCCCGAAGATTTTTTTTTTTTAATTTCAGCTTCATCTTTTTTTAAAATCAAACTTGCTATGCCATTTCCATAATTTTTCAATTACAGTTCTTCTTTGTTTTTTTAAGCTGCTTTAAGAAATAGAGCTGTATTCTCTGGGGGAGATAGGAAATGCTTACATGGAATGGATGGAGAGAGTGTGGGAGTTAGATTGGTGATATTACCAATAATAATAAATGCTTAACAATTCATTATATGCCATGGATTGTTCTAAGTATTCCTCTTAAATTATTTCATTTAATCTGTACAACAGCCCTATGAGGTAGGTACTGTTAATATATAAAGGAAAATGTGATCATTTGGAAGATCTACATAGTAATGTGTAGTAATATTTGTGCCCTCAGTGCTTAATGTGGTATATATGTAGTATATATGTATATATGTGGTATATATGTGGTATATATGTATATATGTGTATAAATCTAGATTTGTTGAATACTCTGAAATATTTATGATTCACATTTAGAGTCTACAATACTTATATAGTTATTAGACCGAAGTTTGTTGGAAAGTTGTAAACAATAAATAGCAAGCTTCTTGTTAGGTGTTTGGGATTTTAAACTCAAGTCTACCCTTTTTACTTGCTGAGAACTGGAAGTAATCACCTCACCTTCTTAGATCCCCAGATCTTTGCTTTGCAATAGTATTTGAAACCACATCATCTGTAAGAGTCTATTTGTATTTAACTAAAGCACATTCAAAATGCATGGGAGGGGCACCTGGGTGGCTCAGTCGGTTGAGCGTCCGACTTCAGCTCAGGTCATGATCTTGCGGTCTGTGAGTTCGAGCCCCGCGTCAGGCTCTGTACTGACAGCTCAGAGCCTGGAGCCTGCTTCAGATTCTGTGTCCCCCTCTCTCTCAGCCCCTCCCCCACTCATGCTCTGTCTCTGTCTCAGAAATAAATAAACATTAAAAAAAATTTAAAAAACAAAATGCATGGGAAACTTTTCACAGTGAGCACACCTAATGATGCAAAAAAAAATTCTAAATACATTAACCACCTATATTTATAGTAGGAATAATGCTAGATGAATAGAGTTCATATATGAACAACAGTTTTGTGAGTTAGGTTTGTATTCCATCCCTAAAACTTACTACTGCAAGTGGCTTTGCCACTTTGAGTGTCAATCTCCTCCGTGAAACTGTAGAAAGAGACTGCCTTGCCAACCTGTTTTGGGAATCAAGTAAGATAACTTTAATAGGGGTGCCTGGGTGGCTCAGTCGGTTAAGTGTCCAACTCTTGACATTGGCTCAGGTCATGATCTTGTGGTCATGAGATTGAGCCCTGTGTCGGACTCTATGCTGAGCCTGGAGGCTGCTTGGGATTCTCTCTCTCAGTCTCTCTCTGCCCCTCCCTCTCTCTTGCAGTCTTTCTCCCTTTCTCAAAATAAATAAACATTTAAAAAAAGAAAACTTATATAAAGCAATCAGTGTAATGTCTGGTGCCATAATGTTGCTCACTTTCTCTTCTAAGTTGAAAAAAATTGAAATGTAAAAGAACAACCTATAAACAACACAAAATGAATATTATCTTCATATAGCAATTCAAACTTTGAAAGTATAAACTTTTTAAATTTTGGATGTTTAGAAACATCTAACACCCCAGAGTGGGTAGGGGTGTGTGTGTGTGTGTGTGTGTGTGTGTGTGTGTGTGTAAAGCTATTGTATGAATAAAGAAGTTCCCTTGTTAGCTGAATGAATCTTATAAGTTGGGAGACTTGAATATAAAATGTTTCCCTTGGTGATTATAAAGGAAAGTCATGTGTACATTTCTGAATGTTCCATTACACACACTTTAATTGCAGTGGTATTTTAATTGCACAGTGATTGCAGTTTTATAAGCGAGACTTATAAAAATAGTCTATGCTATACTATATTGAATGAAGCATTTCAGCATTTAAGAAGATGATATAAATAAGAGTTGTAAACTACATTAAGCTCTTTTTATAAGGTGATTGCTCTTTAATTCCACCTTTACTGCCCATAGGCTGAAAATGGTTGGAAAATGAATGCCGTAATTGACTGGCTTGGGAGATTTTAACACTTACTTGCGGTGTTGAGGGAAATCAGTTTCTGTACATTTTCTGAACTAAGCTAAAATCACTATCTAGAGCTTTCCTATTAAGTGGCCATCTTATCAACCTTGCCTTTATATGTTTCATTCTCATTTCTTTGTGGGATACTCTTGCTCATATAATAAAAAAATAAACATGGATATGTTAGGCTTTTTGGATCATGTATGGGACCTTTGATCATTCCTTTGTGACTATTCCAGATATTAAGAAAACACGTGCTTGAAAATTTACTTTTTTAGAAGTCCTGTGCCCACAATATCTACTTCTGTACTTTCCCACACTTTTTTACTATTACTTTCTTCTCTATTTTTGTCCAACCATATTCAAAGAAATTGATATCACCATGGAGAACATGGTGACTTCGACAGATTTGTTTTAAAAAAGTTATAAAGACTGAAGATTACAGCAGCTGTGTTTTTTGTGTCTTAAGTTCCCTTTACACAGGACCACGTTTTGAATGAGTGACTTATATTTATGAGGCTGTAACCATCAGAATCTTTCAGGACTGAATGAGCTTTACTAAAAGATAATACATTACAAAGTTGTTGGAACCATTGCGCTTCTGAATGAACAGACTCAACTAATTCTGTGTCAAATGTCCTATTGGGTATATATATTGGAAAATACTCCTAACTTAAAAATACTGTGTTTATGATTTGCATTTTCTCCTGTCCACTCATGAAAATTGACAAAGTCTAGAATAAACAAATGTGTTCCTATAAGTTTCCTAACTTATAAAATAAGGAGGTTGGGAGATACTTGGTTTTTGCAGTATTTTTTCCGAGTCATGTTCTGTGGTTTTAGCTTTCTAAGCTCCTATATTTCTTGATCACACAAGTGAAAAACTTTTGGTACCTTTTATTTCTTCTTCACTTTCTTCATATTCCAGTTTACAATGATCTTGTTTGATTATCAAGTTGGATTGGGAATAAATGCATAAAATGGGATCACCTTCATCCCTGTAAATCGTTAAGGACAAACAACGTGGAAAAATAAATAAGTAAAACCTCAAACTTAGTCCAAAAAAAAAAAAAAAGAAAGAAAGAAGGAAAGAAGGAGAGAAAGAAAGAAGGAAAGAAAGAAAGAAAGAAAGAAAGAAAGAAAGAAAGAGAAAGAACCCAAATCCAAATCATCAAGTCCCCAATGAGTTAGAGTAAAATTTGGACCAAATCAAGATAGTAGCCCCATAGAAATTACATGCCTTTTCAGTTCTCAGGCATCTATCATACAGAATCATTCATATGTTATTAGCCTACTAAACTGGCCATCCATTTTACATAGACAGGCTAAAGAAGTGTGGCAAAACTCATGTGATACCATGAAGTTCAGGGGAAAATAGAGATCAAAGAATTAGATAGATGTACCATCATTGGAGGAATCAGATTTTAATTATGGCTGAGCATAGATGACTAGCAGGTGAGAATAAATATCTATGGTTGCTGATCTTGGTTAGCTGAAGTTTAGTGGAAGCTACATCACCATATGAAGAATCACTAGAGTACTGGATTTACTGAGAATCAGGCCTTCTAACATTTGGTAGATGGAAAATACTCTCAGTGCTGAATGTCAAGGAGAAAGAGTTTTAATTCTGTTGATTTCAATCTAAGATGCTTCCTCAACTCATCCTTTGAGTCTTTCTCCCTCACACTATATGTGTTTAATTTTTTTTAATGCTTATTTGTTATTGAGAGACAGAGCACAAGCATGTGGGGGCAGAGAGAGGAGGAGACACAGAACCTTTTTTTTTAATTTTTTTTCAACGTTTATTTATTTTTGGGACAGAGAGAGACAGAGCATGAATGGGCGAGGGGCAGAGAGAGAGGGAGACACAGAATTGGAAACAGGCTCCAGGCTCTGAGCCATCAGCCCAGAGCCCGACGCGGGGCTCGAACTCACGGACTGCAAGATCGTGACCTGGCTGAAGTCAGACGCTTAACCGACTGCGCCACCCAGGCGCCCCAAGACACAGAATCTTAAACAGGCTCCAGGCTCTGAGCTGTCAGCACAGAGCCCGACACAGGGCTTGAACTCACAAACCGTGAGATCACAACCTGAGCTGAAGTTGGACGCCTATCCAACTCAGCCATCCAGGCGCCCCATCTCCCTCACACTATTTAATGAAAGCTTGAGTGTAGAAGATATGTTCAACTGGCACTGTATTCATTTCTACCACATTTTAGTTTGTTTTTTTGTACTTCAGAGTCTGAAAAGCTAAAAACAATATATTCTAGCTCTCTTTAGCTAGAAACGTGAAACTTAGGTAGATTCTATAAGTTAGATGTGTTTGTGTGAATTTTGGAATGAAGCATTGTTTCTATTTTTTTCTGCTGTCAAGAAGGCCAAGTTCCCCTGCCCCCACCCCTACAAACACTGAATGTCAATTGCTAGCATCCAAGGTGTCAAGAGGCAGAATGGATTATCTGTTTGGGGCTGATGAGGATCTAGAAAGAATGGCATAGCTCTAGAGCCACGAGCTGGAGCCATGTAATGATCACTGGATTGAAGCTATGATGGTGTGTGCTTGCAGTCATTAGTTTCAGTGACCTCTTCCTGATGTCACTTGATAATACAAGATGTAGCAGCTCTAACAGATGGGTCTGTTCTATGTTGCTCATTATGAAATAATGCCTGTCAGTCCATTCCCTAAAATTTGTTTAATCTGTTCTTAAAATAGCTACAAATATTTATGTTCCATATAACTGGAATCTGTTTGAAACTTGTCCCAAAAGAAGTTTACCTCTACAAAGATGAATTATAACATGTCCAAGATATGACATATACAAAAATTATGCAAATAAACAAGAGAGTCAAACATTAAAAATAAAAGACAAATTTAGAAAGAAGTTGCATATACTAAAAACAAATTTTTTTTTTTTAATTTTTTTTTTCAACGTTTATTTATTTTTGGGACAGAGAGAGACAGAGCATGAACGGGGGAAGGGCAGAGAGAGAGGGAGACACAGAATCAGAAACAGGCTCCAGGCTCTGAGCCATCAGCCCAGAGCCCGACGCGGGGCTCGAACTCACAGAGGGCAAGATCGTGACCTGGCTGAAGTCGGACGCTTAACCGACTGCGCCACCCAGGCGCCCCTACTAAAAACAAATTTAAAAAATTTTCTACATTTAGTCAAGCATGTTAAAGTAAACATGCCTCTTCTGAAACAGGGCTTGAATGGGTGGTGTAAGAATTCACCGAAGGGAAATGAGAATAAAAGAGAAAGACAAACTGGCAGAATGGAGAAAAAAAAAAGGAAAAAAGTCATCAAAAGAAAGTCAAATTTAAATCAGCAAAAATAAAAAGAAATAAGAGAATGAAATATCACTGAGCATCTTTAACTAACATCTGTCATTTCATGTCCATTCAATTAAACACAAATTTGAATGGCTCTAAAAGATATATATCAAAATCTGTGCCATAAAATCAGAGAATGTATCTTCATTTGAAATGTGCACATGACATTTCTATAAAATCAAATGCGGGGCGCCTGGGTGGCTCATTGGGTTAAGCGTCCGACTTCGGCTCAGGTCATGATCTCACGGTCCGTGAGTTCGAGCCCCGCGTCAGGCTCTGTGCTGACAGCTCAGAGCCTGGAGCCTGCTTCCGATTCTGTGTCTCCCTCTCTCTCTGACCCTCCCCTGTTCATGCCCTGTCTCTCTCTGTCTCAAAAATAAATAAACATTAAAAAAATAAAATAAAATCAACTGTATATTTGGTCACATACATAATAAGAATTGCTAGTAATTGTCTAAATATTTGAAAATAAGTATACCATATTCTCTTTTCATAATATAATGAAACCACAAATTAATAATAAGAAAAAAGTATTATGACAGGAAATAAAAACACATGCATAACTTTTAAACACTTGTAATTGTGTAAGGAAGGAAATAAAAGTTGGAAGTCATAAATACCTAACAGAATCATAAGCAAACACTGTATATCAGTACCAGTAAGATATGGCTAAAGGAAAGTTCAGTGTTCTAATAACTTAAAATATTCTAAATCTTAAGAAGTGTGGCAGATACTGTTATTTCCTAACCAGCATCTCCCTACCCCTAATTACTTGCTGGCAGAAGTTACTTTCCATGTTTTAGGCTTAAGATAGCAAATGCTTTGTTGGATGTAGTTGAATTTGCATGTGGAACTGGGAACTATTCTAGCTACCGATAAAACATGAGTGGTGATAACTCTGATATGTTCAGAATGGAAGAATAGAAAGATAGAAAATACAGGGTGGCCCTTAAAGCTATCATTCAGCTGCTAAACCATCTGTAGAATCACCCTGCCTGTAGACTTCTTGTTATATGAGATAATAAATGTCCTTATTGTTTCAACCACATTTACAAGGATATTCTCTTTCAACAAAAAGTGATACCATAAGCAAGAATGAAAATAAATGAATTAAGCACTCAATTTAAAAGTTAGAGAGCAGGGCGCCTGATTGGCTCAGTCAGTTAGGCATCTGACTTCGGCTCAGGTCATGATCTCCAGCTTGTGGGTTTGAGCCCCATGTCAGGCTCTGTGTTGACAGCTCAGAGCCTGGAGCCTGCTTTGGATTCTGTCTCTCCCTCTCTGCCCCTCCCTCGCTCACTCTCTCTCTCTCTCTCTCAAAGAATAAATAAACATTAAGAAAAAAATGTTAAAAGTTAGAGAGCAATAAAATAAATATAAGGGAAGGAAATGGAGGGAACAGAAAAAGAGCAACATAAATTAATGTTAATGTTTAGTAAACCTTAGATACAAAGAAACAAACTGAAAATTGGTTATTTGAGGGAGAATGGAGCAAAACTAATGTAATCAACTAACTTAAAAAATAAGAAAGTACAAATACATGTATTTAAAAATGAAAATGGTGGGTGTCTGGGTGGGCTCGGTTGAGCATTGAATTCTTGATTTCGGCTCAGGTCATGATCCCAGGGTTGTGGGCTTGAACTCCCCGTTGGAGTCTGTGCTGAAAATGGAGTCTGCTTAAGATTCTCTGTCTCTTTCTGCCCCTCTCCCTGGCTTGTGTGCACACTCTCTCTTTCTCTCTCAAATAAATAAATAAATAAATAAATAAATAAATAAATAAAACAAAAATGAGGGTAATAACATTTGAGGAAAAGAATGAGACTATCTTCCTCAAATCTTTGCAAAGAAGCATAAAGTATGGATTAATTGCATACTGTAGGATATTAATTACACTAACCTTTATCTCAGAAATAGTCCAAACATTCTCCAATTCCATTGAGCAAACTGAGAATACTTTTCAATAGTTACTCCCCAAAAAGTACTAAGCCTTAGTAGTTTCACAGAAAATTGCTAGCAAACCTTCAGGAAGTATGAACACAATGATTTATTTTATTTTTATTTATTTTTTAAATAAATTTTTTTTTCAACGTTTATTTATTTTTGGGACAGAGAGAGACAGAGCATGAACAGGGGAGGGGCAGAGAGAGAGAGGGAGACACAGAATCGGAAACAGGCTCCAGGCTCGGAGCCATCAGCCCAGAGCCTGACACGGGGCTCGAACTCACGGACCGCGAGATCGTGACCTGGCTGAAGTCGGACGCTTAACCGACTGCGCCACCCAGGCGCCCCAATTTTTATTTATTTTTTAAATATGAAATTTATTGTCAAGTTGGTTTCCATACAACACCCAGTGCTCATCCCAAAAGATGCCCTCCTCAATACCCATCACCCACCCTCCCCTCCCTCCCATCCCCATCAACCCTCAGTTTGTCTCAGTTTTTAAGAGTCTCTTATGCTTTGGCTCTCTCCCACTCTAACCTTTTTTTTTTCTTCCCCTCCCCCATGGAGTTCTGTAAGTTTCTCAAGATTCACATAAGAATGAAAACATATGGTATCTGTCTTTCTCTGTATGACTTATTTCACTTAGCATAACACTCTCCAGTTCCAACCACTTTGCTACAAAGGCCATATTTCATTCTTTTTCATTGCCACGTAGTATTCCATTGTGTATATAAACCACAATGTCTTTATCCATTCGTCAGTTGATGGACATGTAGGCTCTTTCCATAATTTGGCTATTGTTGAGAGTGCTGCTATAAACATTGGGGTGCAAGTGACCCTATGCATCAGCACTCCTGTATCCCTTGGGAAAATTCCTAGCAGTGCTATTGCTGGGTCATAGGGTAGGTCTATTTTTATTTTTTTGAGGAACCTCCACACTGTTTTCCAGAGTGGCTGCAAAAATTGGCATTCCCACCAACAGTGCAAGAGGGTTCCCGTTTCTCCACATCCACTCCAGCATCTATAGTCTCCTGATTTGTTCATTTTGGCCACTCTGACTGGCATGAAGTGATATCTGAGTGTGGTTTTGATTTGTATTTCCCTGATGAGGAGCGACGTTGAGCATCGTTTCATGTGCCTGTTGGCCATCCGGATGTCTTCTTTAGAGAAGTGTCTATGTTTTCTGCCAATTTCTTCACTGGATTATTTGTTTTTCAAGTGTGGAGTTTGGTGAGTTCTTTATAGATTTGGATACTAGCCCTTTGTCCGATATGTCATTTGCAAATATCTTTTCCCATTCCGTTGGTTGCCTTTTAGTTTTGTTGATTGTTTCCTTTGCTGTGCAGAAGCTTTTTATCTTCATGAGGTCCCAATAGTTCATTTTTGCTTTGAATTCCCTTGCCTTTGGGGATGTGTCACGTAAGAAATTGCTGTGGCTGAGGTCAGAGAGGTCTTTTCCTGCTTTCTCCTCTAGGGTTTTGATGGTTTCCTGTCTCACATTCAAGTCCTTTATCCATTTTGAGTTTGTTTTCGTGAATGGTGTAAGAAATTGGTCTAGCTTAATCCTTCTGCATGTTGCTGTCCAATTTTCCCAGCACCATTTGTTAAAGAGACTGTCTATTTTCTATTGGATATTCTTTCCTGCTTTGTCAAAGATTAGTTGGCCATATGTTGGGTCTAGTTCTGGGGTTTCTATTCTATTCCATTGGTCTATGTGTCTGTTTTTGTGCCAATACCATGCTGTCTTGATGATGACAGCTTTGTAGTAGAGGCTAAAGCCTGGGACTGTGATGCCTCCTGCTTTAGTCTTCTTCTTCAAAATTACTTTGGCTATTCAGGGCCTTTTGTGGTTCCATACAAATTTTAGGATTGCTTCTTCTAGTTTCGATAAGAATGCTGGTGCAATTTTGATTGGGATTACATTGAATGGGTACATAGTTTGGGTAGTATTGACATTTTAACAATATTTATTCTTCTAATCCATGAGCACGGAATGTTTTTCCATTTCTTATATCTTCTCAATTTCCTTCATAAGCTTTCTATAGTTTTCAGCATACAGATCTTTTACATCTTTGGTTAGGTTTATTCCTAGGTATTTTATGCTTCTTGGTGTAATTGTGAATGGGATCAATTTCTTTATTTGTCTTTCTGTTGCTTCATTATTAGTGTATAGGAATGCAACTGATTTCTGTACATTGATTTTGTATCCTGCGACTTTGCTGAATTCATGTATCAATTCTAGCAGACTTTTGGTGGAGTCTATTGGATTTTCCATGTATAGTATCATGTCATCTGCAAAAAGTGAAAGCTTGGCTTCATCTTTGCCAATTTTGATGCCTTTGATTTCCTTTTGTGGTCGGATTGCTGATGCTAGCACTTCCAACACTATGTTAAACCACAGCGGTGAGAGTGGACATCCCTGTTGTGTTCCTGATCTCAGGTAGAAAGCTCTCAGTTTTTCCCCATTGAGGATGATATTAGCTGTGAGCTTTTCATAAATGGCTTTGATGATGTTTAAGTATGTTCCTTCTATCCCGACTTTCTCGAGGGTTTTTAATTAAGAAAGGTTGCTGAATTTCGTCAAAAGCTTTTTCTGCATTGATTGACAGGATCATATGGTTCTTATCTTTTCTTTTATTAATGTGATGTATCACATTGATTGATTTGCGAATGTTGAACCAGCCCTGCATCCCAGGAATGAATCCCACCTGATCATGGTGAATAATTCTTTTTATATGCTGTTGAATTCGATTTGCTAGTATCTTATTGAGAATTTTTGCATCCATATTCATCAGGGATATTGGCCTGTCGTTCTCTTTTTTTGCAGGGTCTCTGTCTGGTTTAGGAATCAAAGTAATACTGGCTTCATAGAATGAGTCTGGAAGTTTTCCTTCCCTTTCTATTTTTTGGAATAGCTCGAGAACGATAGGTATTATCTCTGCTTTAAATGGCTGGTAGAATTCCCCTGGGAAGCCATCTGGTCCTGGAGAACCCAATTATTTTAAACTGTCGAGAGCATAGAGAAGAGGGACAGTACCAAATTCTTTTTACCAAAATAGCATACTTTACATACCTATTATTCCTTACTCTTGCCCAATTCCAATGGCTAGTACTAATATAATTATGCAAAGTAATTAAGATATTTATCAATATGTTTTGTGATATTAATTTGTGATGAGATGCAATATATCATTCTCACTGTAGGTATACAAATGGATTTCATAAAATTCAAAAGCAATCCTAATTTTGAAAGGATAAAATATTTTTATAGAATAGGAACATAAAGATACTTTAATGTGAATATAAAAAACAATTTATTGTTACTTGTTAAAAACTACATAAATTTTTTTTAGGAATGTGAAAAATATTTTTATTATCATCTCCATTATTTTGCATTGTAGTATTAGCCATTGGAATTAGGCAAGCAAAAGAAATAAGAGATACATAAACTAATGAAGGGAGGGAAATATTTTATTATTTGATAATGTGTTGATATGCCTGTAGGCAAAAGAAAATTGACTTAATGACTTAGAATAATAACAAATATAAATGGTTACAAAATTAATAAAGTCAAGGGTCACCAATTTTTTTTCTCTTATATGGCTTTCTGGACCATACGATCCATTTTAGCATTCAGCTTTGCTTTTTAGCATGAAAGCAGCTGTAGACAATATGTAGACAAACGGGCATGGGTGTTTGATAATAAAAGCTGAGGTACAAAAACAAGGAGAGGGCTGGATATGACCTAAAGGCCTTAATTTGCTGACCTATAAATTAAGGGATAACAATTAAAATTGCTTTTAGATTTACATAGCATCCAGGTAGAATATGTAATGAAATAAAGCAATACCACTTATAATAAAAAAGAGCAAATTACAGTTAAGAAATGTGAAAATTTTATGTGAGGAAACTTAAAACTCAATTGAATTAAAACTATGAAAAGCTGAAGATTGCTCTTAGCCTTGAAGACCAATGGTAAATTTACCATTTCTTCCCAAGTTAATCTAGAAATTTATATGACCCTGATAAATAACATAATTATTTGCATATATTTAACTTTATGTAAAAAAGAAAACTGTAATACTCAAAAATGGTAGACATTAAACTATATTTGTATCAATAAATGTAAAGGACAGGCTGATCAAAAAAGACAAAATAGATGGAGCACCTGGGTGGCTCAGTCAGTTGAGCGACCAACTTTGGCTCAGATCATGACCCCATGGTTTGTAAGTTCGAGCCCCGCATTGGGCTCTGTGCTGATGGCTCTGAGCCTGGAGCCTGCTTCCGATTCTGTGTCTCCCTCTCTCTCTGCCCCTCCCCCACTCATGCTCTGTCTCTCTCTGTCTCAGAAATAAATAAACATTAAAAAATTTTAAAAAATAAAATAGTGAATTCAGAAAGAGATTTCCAAAATAAATGAATATTGAGCAAATATTAAATGTAGTATTTCATCTCAAGTAAATAATCCAAAAAACATTTGGGAATACACAGATCAAAAACCAAACATATTTTAGGGTTGCTTGGGTGGCTCAGTTGGTTAAGCATCTGACTCTCGATTTTGGCCCAGATCATGATCTCACAGTTCTCACTGAAGCAAACAAACAAGTATATTTTAAAAATACCTATTTTTATAGTTTCACTTTGAGCAAGAACATTTTTTAATGTTTATTTGTTTCTTGAGAGATAGAGAGAAAGAGAGAGCACAAGCAGGGGCGGGGCAAAGAGAAAGGGAGAGAGAATCCCAAGCAGGCTCCACACTTAGCGTGGAGCCTGACACGGGGCTCAATCCCAGGACTGAGATCACAACCATGAGACCACAACCTGAGATGATATCAAGAGTCAGATTGGTCAACCAGCTGAGCCACCCAGGTGCCCCAGAGCAAGAACTTTTTAAGGAAGCTGAAAACCTAGAAGCTCTAAAACAATTGCCAAATCTGATTAAACAACCAAAACAGCCATGGTGATGGTAATGATGATGATGATAACTCATAGCTGCAAAGTACTTAATATGTGCTAGGTGTTTTTCTGAACATTTAAATGGATTAGCTTATTAATCCTTCTGAAAAATCTATGACACTAGCCCAACCCCCCCCCCTTTTATAGATAGGGATCTGGCATAAAGAGCTCAGCTAGTAGAGGGATTAAATTTTCTTGGGGCGCCTGGGTGGCGCAGTCGGTTAAGCGTCCGACTTCAGCCAGGTCACGATCTGGCAGTCCGTGAGTTCGAGCCCCGCGTCAGGCTCTGGGCTGATGGCTCAGAGCCTGGAGCCTGTTTCCGATTCTGTGTCTCCCTCTCTCTCTGCCCCTCGCCCATTCATGCTCTGTCTCTCTCTGTCCCAAAAATAAATAAACGTTGAAAAAAAATTTTTTCTTTAAGGCAAAATAGAACATGCACAATATCAAAATACAAATAAAACATACGAAAACATTAGTTAGATGTATGGTGAAGGACTTATTTTATTGATAGGTCATTAATTCATATTAATAAGAAACCTAAAACAATAAAAAAGTGGACAAATATAGTAATATGCAACTTACAGAGAAAATAATATGCAGCATATGAACAGGTGTTTTAGAAAAACCCTAAGTAGAAGAATGAAGAATAAAATTTGGAGGCACAACTTTTTGTTTATATTGTCACAGATCTGAAAGTTTATAATTCATTGCACATATTCTGTTGGGGAAAAAAAAAGAAAGTGAAAGAAGGAAACAATCATTTTGAGTGCAATTTGGCGATATCAAATTTTTTTAAATGCACATATTTTAATGTGGTCATTTCATTTATGTAACATATCTTTATAAACATGATTGAAACTTATCATGTAAAAATGTGTGAAATGTTTGCCATTTCAGTGCTGTTAATTAGTAGTAAAATCTTGGAATGGACCTAAAGATTTTGTACTCATAGCCTGGCTTAAAAATTTTAATAGCTACAATTGTAATATTAGATGTTGAAACAAATAGGATTCCTGTTCTTATATGCTGACAATGAAACATATAAAACATATTCTAAGAAAATGTAAGACTATACACACGTACACATATGAAGAGTGTGTATAATGTGCATTTAAATAAAAGATTTTTGAAAGATAAGATTGTGTGCTTAGGATATTTCTGGGTGGTTCACAAGAAACTTAAAGGTAGTTTCCTGTGAGGAAGGAGATTGTAGGTTTATATATGCAACTTGATGCATTTAGGTTTTTTTTTTAATTGTTGGGTTTTTGGTATAAAAATAACTTTAAAGGGTATTGAAAGAAAGGTTATTTGTGTGAATTTATACATTTTAAAAATACTTTGAAACAAAGTAATGGTTATAAAATGTAGGTGTACCTGAATATGTTTTTTGACAGTTTGTTTCCTGAAGAGATAAACTATGAAAAACGGAAACTTTTCTTGGTAAATAGCAATTGTGAATACACTTTAGAGGTTTTTTCTTCTTCTGAGGGTTGAGACCCTAAGGAATTTATGTAATTATTCATTCACTGAAATTTTTATGAACATAGGAATATTTTCTATTTATGACAACATCACAAAACATTGAGTTTCTTTTAATGAATCTGACAACAGTTATTTGCCTACAAAGGATTTTATTATTTTTAAAAAATCAGTTGTAAGTCATTAGATTGCCATGGTCCATTCTTCCTTCTTTCACTGTTTTCCTTCTCTTGTCACCAGCTAAAAATGAAACACCATATGCATGTTTAACAAACATATGATGAGCACAAAAGATTTTTGTTTAAATGCAGAGTTGAATAATACTGCTTTGTGTTGAACTTGGATTTAATTCTAGCTGTTTACTGTCTAATAACACTTCTAGCAATTACCACAGTTGGAATAGATCTAGACTTTGCCTGAGGTAATGTGTAAAATAATTTCATAGGAAGAACTTTAGTCTGATTATGTATAGAAGTTTATGGGAGTATTTTTTCTGTTATTTTTGGTTTGAGTAATAGCTTAATTCAAAAAATGACAAATTTAAGAGGAAAAGTTAACGATGAGTAGAGAAGAGGATGCCTCATGATCTCTAAAATAAATGCAAGGGACATATTTCCATCCCCTATTGGCAAGCCATCACTGTAAAAACCAAAAAGTAAGGGGGATCCTTTTAAACTAGTCATTAGTATAGTGAGTAGGGGAAATTTAGTAAATATTAATATGTACATTTCCTTGGGATGACAGCATACATTTAATATACACATCCTTTTATATCAGATTGTTCTGCGGAGATGCATACTTAATTCTTCAAAAGGAAAAGGCAATGATCCCTACTGTGAAGAAATTTACATTTATGGCTACAGAAAATATATTATGTGTTTATAAGCTAACACTTCAGCTAATACATATATGCAGTTTCAACCCATTTCTATGACAACATTACTTTATGGAAGATGAAATATTAGACCTTGGTTAAAAGGATTATTATTTTTTATGTTTATTTTTGATAGAGACAGAGTGCAGGGAGAGGAGGGGCAGAGAAAAAGGGAGCCACAGAATCTGAAGCAGACTCCAGGCTCTGAGCTGTCAGCACAGAGCCCCATGTGGGGCTTGAACTCATGGACCATGAGATCATGACCTGAGCGGAAGTCAGATGCTCAACTGACTGAGCCACCCAGGTGCTCCGAAACGATTATTTGAAACAAACAAACAAACAAATAAACAAACAAACAAACCGAGATCTCCATCAGTAGAAACAAGGAAAAGTTATTGAGAGCATCAATTATGAGACAAGCAGATCTGACCAGGCTTTACTGTTAATAACTTATGAACAAAGGACCTGAGGGAACAACATTTGTAGAAAAAGAAGGAAATGATATCTTGCATTCTCTATTTGTCCTTTTCCCATACAGCTAAATCTTAGTTTTAATTTCAGAGACAGTGAATTTATGAAGAAGCATTTATTCTTTCTACGTGTGTTTTGTAAAAGAGAATAAAACTATGATAATAGGACACCCCTATGGGAAAAAATCACCAAACATTGGATAAGGTAAATATGGTTGTTGGCCCTTTGTCCTTAGTCTATTTTAAACATAAATTCTTTATAGTCTGCAAGAAACTTAACTTTTCCTGGTCTCAGTTTCTTCATTTCAAATATTAATTACAGGAGTCCTCTAAAATTCAATTTTGTGCTTTTTTCAGGTCTAAAATTATAGATGCTCTTTATAATCATTTGTTTATCCCTACAAAGTTTACAAAGGAATAACAGAAGAAAAATATCTATTACAGAGTCTGCTACAAAAAAAAAAACAAAAGAGTGGTGGATATGTAATTCAAAGGACAGGGTAAACATTCCTTTTTCCTTCTTTGTTTCAGTACATCTAAGATCCACCTCAGCTGGAGTTCCCTCTCCTTTTTCTCTCTATGGTTCTCCCAGTCTTGTCTTTCCTCACCCATCAGGATCAAGGTTCTTTGTAAGTGTTACAAGGCTTCCTAGGTACTGGATTACTGTCCTGGCTCTTTCCTGGAAGGGAAAAATAGATTCAAACTCTGTATTTCTCAAGGGGTTTTAGATACATTAAGTTTTTCAAAGCAGACAAACCTACCTTTCTTTTGCTAGTACTGACAACTACTGATAACATAAGCCCAAAGCATTATTTTATTTTAGGTCTACCTCTTCATGCTTTTTTCCTCTGAGGATGCTATATCCCTCTAGAGGTTAAGGAAAAGATGTTCAACAGAGAAGGTGAGCTAGAAAGACAATTCCATACTGCCACAGAGAATTTCATGAAGGGTTCACCTTATTTCTTGACTCCTCACAATAGTTTGAAAAGTCCTCTGTAGGAATGCCCACAGAAATCTTGAAATGTCTCACAGTGTGTGCCTGTAAGAAGTTTGCACTGTAATAAGAAGGGTATGGCATGATATAGGTAAAAACAGTAAGATAACCAATTGAAGTGTATACCAAAAACGAGGAACAAAGCTCCACGAGACTCCAAGGTCAGTAAGATCACAGTGGTTTCTATAAACATTATTTCATTTATAATGGAGCAATATTCCAGTTTCCCACCTCCTCAGGTAGATATTAGAAGTTTCTCGGGGCGCCTGGGTGGCGCAGTCGGTTAAGCGTCCGACTTCAGCCAGGTCACGATCTTGCGGTCCGTGAGTTCGAGCCCCGCATCAGGCTCTGGGCTGATGGCTCAGAGCCTGGAGCCTGTTTCCGATTCTGTGTCTCCTTCTCTCTCTGCCCCTCCCCCGTTCATGCTCTGTCTCTCTCTGTCCCCCAAAAAATAAATAAACGTTGAAAAAAAAAAAATTTAAAAAAAAAAAAAAAAAAAGAAGTTTCTCAAGGACAAAAAATACCCCCTTTTATTATCTCATTTCCTCAATACCTAGCAATGTCTCCCATGTAGAAGATGGAGTGAATCTTCATTGACTGATTGATTGAAATGTGCAGCTATACTATACTTACTCCACTGTGAATGGGCGAAGGTCTGGGGGATTGTTACTACTCAGTTTGTATTGAAAGGATGCTCATAGCTCAGGTGCTTATTCCAAACCACGGCCCTACAAATCAAGTTAAAATTAAAAGCTCAAAAATCCCTATGAAAAACTACTCCTGGAATATACTTCAATAAAAATGTTTCATATTGAGAGAAAGTTCTGTCAGGAGTTAAATTAGACATATAAAATACTAAGAACATTGGATAATATCAGCATTTATTTGTAGAGCTAGGTGGTGAGAGAAGACACATTACTTAATTTTTGAGGATTCTTTTTGTATAGAAAGAGTACTAGTGTTAATCTCTGCTAAAGTCTATGCACTTCCTTCAGATATTTTTCCCTTAGGGAAAAATATTTTACTACAAGAACAATCCAAAATATAACTTAATGAGTAAGGGCAAATATTGTTGAGAGAGAATAAGTTTATTCGTGTTTACCAAAAAATTAAGTAAAAATTCATTTAAATCAGTTCATTAAATGTTTATTCCATGTCTACTATATAGAACACACTAAGCTAGATGCTATACTAAATGTCAAAACAATACCACACATACTAGTGAGAAAAATTTATTAACGTTTCAAATTTAACTTTGTTTTTTTAATATTTATTTATTTTTAAGAGAGAGAGAAAGGGAGAGAGAGAGAGAGAGAGAGAGAGAGAGAGAGAGAGAGGCAGAGAGAGAGGGAGGCACAGAATCCGAAGCAGGTTTCAGTTTCTGAGCCATCATCAGCACAGAGCCTGACATGGGGCTCGAACTCACAAACCATGTAACTTTGTTTTGTTAATGTGGCCTTTGCTATAGAACATGCTACTGGTTTCCACATGTCTTATTTGTTTTTGTGTTGTTGATTTTTTTAAGGAGTAGAATAACTTACATGCTCTGTTATTTTTCTTTGCTATTTTTCTTTCTTACTCTTTTTAAAGTAGTAGTTTCATGGCATTTTTCAGGAGACATTTTGATTATAAAAAGAGAAGACTTACATGTGGTAATATTTTATATACACACCTCACAAATTTCAAAGTGTATTTAATTTCTTTCTCATTGTGTTATTGTTGTTAATGCACCTCTTAGCAAACCACAGAAATTTACCTCATGACTAAAATCCTCTGTTCTTTGCAGGAGCCCAGCATGGATACCATTTTAAATTAGTGGCTCCATTGTTTTAAATATTTGATGTTAAAGAATGTTTCCTGCTGACCAAATAACTCTTTCACTTACAAACATGGGAAGGGAGAAAATGGAAAAGAAAAGCTGAAGGACGCAAATTGTTCTTAAAATACAACAGCTGGCTGAATTAAATTGAGTCAATTACAGATTGCGTCTCACATTGAAATATAGTTTTCAGCAAAGAAACAATAATGTGATGATTTAATTTTTACGTGGGATTCTTACTTATTGAATATGTAAAATGGAAAAGAAGTATGACAGTTATCAAGTAATACATGTTAAAATGTTAGCTCTCTGGGTTGGCAGACCATGTCATTAGTGAAACGTTGTAGTGACAATAGGGCTAGAAGAAAACTTGAAGGTTATTTTTTTAATGCAGCAATAAATAAGTGGGCAGATGTCTTAATTGTGGTGCAATTGGCCTACTTTTCCACAAGCTAAACTTCTTTGCCCATCTGGACATAGGCAATGACCTACTTTCCTTAATTCTACTAGTATACTAATTCACAAAAGTGAAAGGTAATAGGAAATAATGCAGTCATAATGATGTATGATATTTAGCAGTTACTGCTACTTATTTTCCCTTATATATCATGGGGTAAATATACCTTCTAATAGGCAACTTTATGTAGATTATGATATTTAACCCTAATATATGACAGAAAAGTAAGCCTAGTTGTGAAAACACACAAGCACACACACACACACACATACTCATTTTAATTTTGTTTTAACGTCCTAATTTAACATTTTAAACATGCATTTGAACATGTCTTCCATTAACTGGACTCATTGTGAAGATGGCATAAATTTACTGTTTCTTATAAAATTTTCCAAGAATGATTTGGAGCCTGAATCTTAGGCACTGTTGCCTATGATTGCTGTATGAAATTGTTCACTATTAGATTTTTACATTGATACTAACCTCAACTTACATATCTTTCTTGTGCTGTTCACTGCTATTCATTCTCCAGGATGCATTCAGTATGTTTTGTTTTTATATTTGTTTCATTCTTCTGTATATTCATTCATACATATATGGCTTTAATATATAAACTCACTAAAAAATATTTATGGAGTACCTATCCTGTACTGAATCCTTTGCTGTTATAGATATCCAGAAATTTAGAATATTTCAACTCTTGAATATTTTGTGTTCTTCTCAGTAGAAAGCATAACATAATAGTCTGAACTAAGTATTAAAGATTTATTTAAAAAAATTTTAATGTTTATTTTTGAGAGAGAGACAGAGAGAGAGTGTGTGTGTGTGTGTGTGAGTGAGCGGGGGGGGGGGGAGGGGCAGAGAGAGCGAGAGGGAGACACACAATCCAAAGTAGTCTCCAGGGTCTAAGCTGTCAGCACAGAGCCCAACATGGGCCTTGAACTCATGAACCATGAGATCAAGACCTGAACCGAAGTTGGAGGCTCAACTGACTGAGCCACCCATGCACCCCTAAAGATTTAAATAACAGGAACATGTCACGGCAATTTGAGGCTTACTTTGTCTCAGTCAGATAGATTGGCTGTTCTGCAGTAACAAAATATCCCCAATTCTCTAAAGATGATGATGATGATGATGATGATGATGATGATGATGATGATAAAGTTGTTTTCTTATTTATTCCGCATGTCTGTAATGGTTCATTGGGGTTGGATAGGGGAAGTGGTTTTTCTTTGTGGTGGTCATGCATGGAGTCAAGCCAACAAAGCAGCCAACATCTGGAATATCGCTGGTCATAAGCAAAGTGGGGAAAGGGATCTGTGGATCCCTGTGCACATCTGCAATGAGCCAGGTGTAGTGAAAAATCTTACTTCTACCCACAACTGAACAGCTAAATCTAGTGACACAACTCCTATTCAACCATACAGAGACCAGAAACTTCAGTCTTACCATGTACGCAAATGGGAGAATACCCAGAAGTATTTGTTAAACAGCCCTAATAATTGATGAACCATTAGTATTTGGCAGTCCCTACCAACTGATGACTGAATGTTTGGCTCAACCTCTTTCTTTCATATAAAATACATCTATGTATCTTCCATGAGGAAATAAACCAAAGGTGTCATTTTGTCAAAGCATCATTATCAATGTCTATGATTATACAGTTGCCTCTATCACAGAGAGTGATGCGTGGTTGTCTTACATAGGTTTCTGTTGTGGCACAATCTATTAACAAAAGGAAACACAAATTATCTCCCCATTTATCCCCACCTTATTCAATGAAGAAGCAAGTTCATTGACTCAGTAAGCACTTCTCTTTGGGAAAATAAACAAATAGGGATGTGTAAAGTGGTTAACAATGCTGAAATATTACTGGGCAGACATATGAATGCAGGGAATATTCTTTGATTAGACTCCAGGTTTTTTCCTAGTAGGTACTCCCTGGACATGATTTTTAAAACCTCTTTTATGTCCTCTGGTAGGTTTTTACTTTTTTATTATCATCTTTGTCCATGTTTGAAATAAGATTTGAGACCAAGCCCTTCTTGAGGACTGTACAGCTTTCTCATTCTGCTTTGTTTTGTAGTTTGGAATCCTCATTATTGCTTTGTGTCTCAAAGAATCATAAACATTTTTATTACAAGTTGGTGATTTTCTATTCTATTCCAGCTCTTCCATGTACACATATATACACACACACAGAGAATTGCATGAAGAATTCTTTATTCACCTTTGTATAACATTTTTGACAAAGCTACTAAGCCCTCCTCCCATGACATTTTTTTCTTTAACTTTTTATTTTGAAATAATTTACAGAAAAGTTGCAAAATAGTGTTTAGAGTTCACATATATCTTTCATCCAGCTCCTCCTAATATTAACATCTTACATAACAATAGTATAATTATCAAAACCAGGAAATTAGCAGTATTAACTAGATTACAGACCTAATTCACATTTCCTCAGTTTTCCCACTAATGTCTTTCTTCTCATCCAGGATCCAAGCTAGGATCCCATATTGTATTAAGTGTCCTATCTCCTTAGTCTCTGTTAATCTGTGACAGTTTTTCATTTTTTCTTTTTCTTTCATAGCCTTCACACTTTTGGAGAGTACTGCCAGTTTGTAGAATGTTTCTTAACTTGAGTATATCTGATGTTTTTTCATGATTAGATTGAATTATTCATCTTTGGCAAGAATATACCAGAAGTATTATTGATAGTTATTTTTGAGATCTCTCTCTCTCTCTCTTTCTTTCTGTCTGTGTTCTAATTGTAGGCACCTCGTTGTAATAGTTTTCTCCCTGTCTGCCACCTGGTCCTAAAGCTAATGTCTCATGTTTGAGGTTTTCATTATGGCAGTACCCATTTTCTAGGAATCAATTTTATGTCAGTCATAATGGACTAGGTTATGTTAAAGAAACTACAACTTGTATACCTCAGTGCTTAAAGAAACTCAGGCTAATTTCTCATCCATACTACATGGCAATCAGAGGTTGGCAGTGAAGCTTTGCCCAAGATAGTGTCTCAGGTATTCAGGCTGATGAAGCAGCCTTCAGTTTCAATATTTCTGGTCATCACAGCAGAGAGTATGTTACATCAGCAATTGAATGTCCCAGCCTAGAAATGACATACCATACTATTCCTCTTAGCTCACTGTTTTGACCTAACCATCAGGTCACCAAGAAGTGAATTACTACCATGTTTTCAGAAGGGGGAGACCAGAAATATTTGACAAAGAGCATCAATGATGATTATATTCCTACTATATACTTTATACATTTTAAATTATTTTACAAAATTATTTTCTGATTTTACATTTCATGTGTAATGGAGAAATCTGGAAAGAGCAAAAAAGCATAAAGGACAAACATCAAATTATTCCTAATTCAACCCTGAGAAGTTATGTTTATGTTTATTTGCTTGCATTTGCTTTTCTGTCTGTGTATAACTGGGATCACACTTTAGAAACAGATTTATATACTTCTATATTTCACTTAACTATAAATAAAATGTTGCCATTTCAGCATAAATTCTTTAAAATTATTTATTAAATAACTATAATATTTCATTACATATATGCAAAGATATACTCATTTATATTTTTCTGGTAGACTTTGTTTTTAATATTCTGCTATTTTAAAACTGCTGTAATATAATCTATCTAAAATACATTGTCTCCATTTTCCTCCTTATTAGTGTAGCATATGAAAGCTAGACAGATTGCCATGAAATTTTGGAAGGCTTATATGTGGTGTTGGTTTATTGTTATTCTTCTTGGGTATATGCTATCATGAACAAATAAATTTCTTGCTGCATCATACCTTATAGCACATACTTACCTGCAAAGCAATTTCGTCCCAATTCATAACATCACCAGCCCTGTAGATGAGTTTTAAACCATCTTTTAAATAATAAATGTTTTGCTGTTAATCTTCTGGGGTTTCCAAATATATACAAATTCTCATGGCTTTCTCTTATTTAAAAAACCACACTGTAGCATCCATGAGAATGAGCCTCTCGTATGTCTGACTACAGGGATTATAATTAATTGACAGAGGTCCCCAGTTATTGCCCTCTGAAATTCATCATGGTATTAGCACCAAGGCTACACTTCCCATGAGCTGCCCCCAGCCAATGACTGAGTATGGAGGATACAGGACAGAGACATTTTGGGAAACACAGGGCTCCTCTGACAGCTTATCTGGGCCCAAGAACTCCCTGTCAGTTTTGCTGAAACTTTGTTAGAACCACAATCTAATGCATTTCTGGCCCAAATTTATCTTCTTTCTATCTCTTCCATAGTATTTAGGCCTGCCTCATAGTGTGACTACAACAGATTGTTGTGGTACTAGGGCATCAGTGTTGTCTGGAAAAGCTAGCTGCCCTACCTCTGAAAACACTGAGGCTCATGACAGGTATGTTGCCCCTCTTTTCAGTAGTAGGAACTCATCTTGGAGTTGAATGAAAATACATCTCCTCCACCTGAGAGAAGAGAATACCTTGGGTCTCAGCCAATCTGTTGTCTGGCAAACTGCAGTGAGCTCCCAGGATCATATTTGGGCACTTTTACTCATTGCTTCTCCCACACTTTGAAATATTATTTGCCAGTAGTTAAAGATATTATTTATCATGATACAGAGATGTCCTTATTTTATATTCGTAGAATTCTTAATATTGAGCTATTTTTTCATTCCTGAGATAGCCCTATTTTTTTCAACAGATAAATACACAATTGAGTTTGTTTTCATGAAATCAGGTATTCTTATTTGAATTTGTTTGAGGTTGGACTATCATGGAATTATGGTTTTAGGTAAATGTGTGTATGTGTGTGAACTTATGCATGTCTATTACCTTTGTTAATTATTGACAAACTAGCTGTGGTGTATTCAAAAATAAATTGTTTGGCTTTCCATTATTTTCCATAAGACTAAATGGTGTAAGACTCTTAACTATAGACAGCAAATTTAGGGTTGCTGGAGGAGAGGTGGGCAGAGAATGGGTTAAATGGGTGAGGGGTATTAAGGAGGGTGCTTGTGATGAGCACTGGGTTTTATATGTAAGTGGTGGATCACTGAATTCTCCAGAAACTAATATTACATTATATGTTAACTAACTAGAATTTAAATAACAACTTAAACAAAAAGACTAAATGATTTATTTAGCATAGGAATTATCATTAGAGAAAATAACACACAGTTTTAGAACCTATTTGGAAACTTTGTGTACTTGTTTTATTTCTTTCATGCTAATTTGTTGGTTCAGTTTTCTCTACTTATGTTTATTTAGGTAATTTATATTTTCCATAAATATTTTTTTCAGATTATAGAATATATGTATTCTGTCTCTATTTTTTGAAGTTTATTTATTTATTTTGATAGAGAGTGTCTGTGCATACGCTCTAGGGGAGGGGCAGAGAGAGAGGGAGAGAGAAAATCCCAAGCAGGCTCTGTGCTGTCTCTGGGAAGCCCAGTGGGGCTCCCAAGATCATGACCTGAGTCATAATCAACAGTTGGACACTTTACCTACTAAGCCACCCAAGCACCCTCTGTCTCTGTATTTTTCAACAGCTCTGCCGTGTTTTCTTTTTTTTTTTTTGGTTCAAATTTTATTTATCAGTGTTTTCTATCATGTCATTGGCCAGTATTCTATGCATGAAATATTTTAAGAAAACAAGTATTCTATATGTTGTATTGTAATTGATTTTCCATATTCTAATTTATTAATTTTTGCTTTAAATGTTCTGGGTTTTTTTATGCTTCTCTCCAGTTAATTTTTTCTTTCTAAAATTGAACTTTAAATTATTTTTTTCTAAAGAACATAAAAACTTATTAACCTTTTTTCAATGAGTATTGCATTTACCAACTTTTCTATTTTTTTAATAAGTAATATTCTCATATTTTAATGTATTATGCTTCTTATGCTTTTGTAATTAGTACATTTTAAACATAAAGAATAATGCATGCTTGCTATAACAAATCAAGCAATACAAGGATTTATAAAGAAATTTGATGTCTTCTCTGCCCCAGATTGTTATGTTTCTTTAATATTCTTTGTACTTCTGTAGATATATTTAAATATACATAAATGCATGGTTACTCTCCTTCATCAATGTGTTTACAAAGATGTGATTATTCTATACACATTACTTTGCTATTTTCAGTTTTGTTTTTTCTTAGTAATATACTATACATTTGCTTTCCATGATAACACATATAGAACTACCTCATTATATTTATTCTTTTTTATTTTTTTTAATTTTTTATTTATTTTTGAGACAGAGAGAGACAAAGCATGAACAGGGGAGGGGCAGAGAGAGAGGGAAACACAGAATCCGAAGCAGACTCCAGGCTCTGAGCTGTCAGCACAGATCCCGACGGGGAACTCCAACTCACAAACTGTGAGATCATGACCTGAGCCAAAGCCGGACGCTTAACCAACTGAGCCAGCCAGGCGCCCAATATCTCATTATTTTTAAATAATCACCTAATATTGAAGGATTTAGGTTCAGGCTACAAATGATTTCTTAGTCAAGCTTTATTACCCTTTGTAACTAGTGAGATTCTTTATAGGTTCTACCAATTAGTTTCAGTTAATTTAATTCATGGTATGTTGAAGTTTTTTTGTTTGTTTTGTTTTGTTTTTATTTGGAAAGAATACAAGGGAAGATAGGTTGGCATTTTCTAGCCAGATCCAGTTTTAAGTTAACAATCTAACTTCTGTATCCCTGTATGATTCTTTTCAAAAAGCCTTGCCCTTCTATTCTCTTCCTTTATGACAGTTTTTTTTCTTTCTCAAATTAATGTTAAAGCTGGAAGTCAGTCTTCTCAGAAGGATAAACACGGACCTCTGTGACATCTGCTATCTTCTCTCCAGCCTCATCATCACCCACTCTCCAACTCCAGACCATAAGACATTATCAAGTCACTATCAATCCTAGATTATTCCTTGTTCTTGTAGACCTCCTCATCTAAATTCATGTTTTTATTTCTGCCTTGAATATCCTTTCTCTTTTTCTCTTTCTGATTAAATTTTACATATCCTTAACAGCCAGCTTAGAAAGCACCAGTTCTGTAAACCTGACCCCATTCCTACTCAATCCAATTCCAGGCTCTTTTAGCCCCTTTGCAACTGTGTATAATAGCATCTATTATTTTGTTGCTGCTGTATCTGAGAGCCCTGCAAGTGTTTCCTGAGTTTCCCTCACTCCTCAATTTCTCATCCTGTGTCTCTTCGTTATCTTGAACAGCAAAAATCAGTAGCCCATACCACAAAATTTAACATTTAGAGATAAATAATAAAGTACATGAAGCACATATACATATATCTTTGTTTGTAAATTAGATACTATAGGTAGAGATAACATATCGATATAGACTTAAATCTCCAAATATCTAAGTACACAATGCAATGGTAATTAGTGAATATATATTAAATGACAGATGTACTTTCTTTACTTTACAGGGAAGAAATAACCTTACATGGTTCTATTCTGTTTTTGTATCAGGTGCAATGAATTTTTTATTGGTAAGTCATAAGGTAGGGCATAGGTACTTTCTATGGAACAGTGTAGACTTTTCTGCCTATGAATGAAGACTGTCCATTAATCAATACAGTGACAGTTTACACTCAATTCTGTCTTAAGTAAAACAATGTTCAGAATGATTTAAGAAATAGAAGTTTCATTTTGGGAAATAATACATTTATGAGAAAGAGATAACATTTTTATATGGACATATATTTATTTTTTAATTGTTTCTGTAGGCATAAAAAGAATGAGCTTTGAGGAAAGAGAAGGATTAGAAAAGTAGATAACCATGTATTATGTATATATGTATTCATTTATTGCCTTAAAATCATAATATAGAATTGAGGAAAATACTTTAGGGTTGAAAACATTCAGCAAAGCTGATAAAATGGCTTAAAGATCCAAACAAAGCTAAAAGGCCCCTTAAAAAGCTAGACAAAGTTACATTAAGTTAGTAATTTTTAATCTTGGGGAAATATTGGTAGAGACTAACTTGAATGAAAATATTAGTTACCTCTAGAAATATAATATGGAATCAGAACACTGTCATTTCCCAAATTACGCAAATTATCTGATTTTTCTGAGCCTGTTTCCTTCACTAAAAAGTAGCATCAAATGGCATGTCTATCTTTCACATTTATTTGAGTGAGATAAATACAGTAAATGCCCAACAATAATACAAATTAGTATATACAAATATGATATAATACAGTTTGATTCTCAAAGGATAAGGGAATGGATTAAAGTCCATTGCAGTGTAATTACCCACTGCCATCCATATTTAAGCTGTACTTTCAAGTGATTTTTATTGTATTTGTAGGTAATTGGTGAATTGTAAATCCCTTTTTTTAAAAAACTTTTTTTTTAACGTTTTTATTTATTTTTGAGACAGAGAGAGACAGAGCATGAACGGGGGAGGGTCAGAGAGAGGGAGACACAGAATCTGAAACAGGCTCCAGGCTCTGAGCTGTCAGCACAGAGCCCGACGCGGGGCTCGAACTCACGGACCGCGAGATCATGACCTGAGCCGAAGTCTGTGCTTAACCAACTGAGCCACCCAGGTGCCCCATAAATCCCTTTAGAAATGGTAATTATTATCCCATAGAATTACTAATAGTATCATTATCTAGTGTTTTTAGAGAAAAACTTTTGGTTAGTAAAATCAGTCTAAATTACTGGGGATATCAAAAGAGAGGCTTGAAAGGTTTACTTTGTCTACAGTGATGAAATTAATTTTTGCTTTTTTCTTAAACATAGTATTGGTATACCTGTTAATGACCGTGATCTCTTACATTTTATAGTGAGCAGCTTGGGCCTAACAAAGGAAATTTAAATTTTTCACAACGTGAAATGGGAATAGAATATGAATGATTTTTGAAAAAATGGAAATCAGTAATTCAAACATATCCATTTACGTACCTGAATATAATGAACACCATGAATCTTGTTCATCTCTGTTGTCTAGAGCATAGCCTGGTACATAGTAGATGCTTAATAAATAGTGGATGAATGAGCTTTGTATTGGGTTCTAAAGGAGAAGGAAAATCACAAAAAGTGAAATTATTTAAATTAAGAACAAATTAATTCCCCCAACCTTGAGTAATGCATTGCTTTGTGTTTACCACAAAAGGCTTGGGTAGGACTAATATATTATGAAACATGCATATTCTTTTATAGAAGACTTGTGCCATAGCTTCACTTGGGTAAGCAGGTTTTTGATTTGAATGTAAATATAAATCATCAGTGGACTCTGGGGCAATTCAGTTATTTTTTTAAGTTTATTTATTTATTTTGAGAGAGAGAGAGAGGCAGAGAGTGAGAGAGAACACACATGCAAGTGGGCAAGGGACAGAGACAGGGAGAATTCCAAGCAGGCTCCATGCTTTCAGTGCAGAGCCCAATGTAGTGCTTCATCCCATGAACCATGAGATCACGACCTAACCAAAATCAAGAGTTGGATGCTTAACCGACTGAGCCACCCAGAGGACAGGCAATTGGGACAATTCATTTAATCAGTCTACTCGGTTTCCTCAGTAATAAGATCAGGAATTTGTGTTGGATATTCCTTCCTGTTCTGGCCTTCTAAACCTCGACAATTCTGAATTGTGCTTAAACAAAACAGGTTCATTAGGTACGCTGGTTTTATGGCTGTAAATGGGAAAGCATACACTTAGTTAACAGTATCAATAGTGTATAATAAAAATAATTTATTTGGTGTGTCTCTTTCAGTTTATTTGTTTATTTATTTATTTTGACAGAGAGTGAGAGAGAGAGTGGGAGAGGGGCAGAGAAAGGGAGAGATAGAATCCCAGGCAGGCTCTGAACTGTCAGTGCAGAGCCTGATGTGGGGCTCAAACTCACGAACTGTGAGATCATGACCTGAGGCAAAATCAAAAGTCATCAGATGCTTAGACAACTGAGCCACCCAGGTGCCCTTATTTGGTATGTCTTTTTTAGTTCATTTTTTCCCTCTGTCTTCGAGAATGCATACATATTTCCTTAATATTAATTTTATTTTTTCTTGCAACTATACAAACAAAAAATGTGACAA
The DNA here is from genome assembly GCF_016509475.1 of Prionailurus bengalensis. Classification (NCBI taxonomy): domain Eukaryota; kingdom Metazoa; phylum Chordata; class Mammalia; order Carnivora; family Felidae; genus Prionailurus; species Prionailurus bengalensis. The sequence goes on along the minus strand of NC_057361.1, from coordinate 23,799,191 downwards.
TGACTTTTTTAATGGTGGAAAAATGACTTCGTGTAGGAGACTTGGAAGTTATAACAGTAAGGGGAATTTCCCTTTCTAAATTCAGCATCTGTTATGGTTCTCAAAGGATTGAGAATGTTTCTAAAACATTGTGCAAGTTCATATTCATGACTAATTTCTATGAAGAATATTGTGCTCATATATTATCAGTATGTATAATACAGAAAATCCAAATTGAAGTTCGACAGTACCCATCTCTCATCTTTTAATTGAAAAACATATATATATATATATATATATATAACTTATTAAATTTGCTGAAACACAGTTTCTTTGAAACCACTTCTCTGAGTTTTATCTCAGATGTTGCATGGCACAAAGGAAGAGTATTATCTGTTCCTCACACAGTCAACCGATCTAGTGCTGTGGCGGTTTCACAAAGTTACATGTCTGATAGAGGGAGAAATTTATAGAAAATTAAAGAAAAAAAGGGAAAGTTTTAAAAAATTTAATGAAAAGAATAATTGCCTAATAAATTGAGATTTTCTTTTTGCTCACCTATGTATCCCAAAAGAAATTTGGAGGAAATTGTTCTGTTTATTTAAAATAACATTTAGCAGGGCCATAAACCTTATCTGGATGTATTTTGATTAAATTCCTTAAAATAATTCACTTTTGGGCTAAAGAGCAGTAAGAGATTTCAGCCCCCAAAAGTAATTTTTCATGACAAATAACTGAAGCAAGGATTTGGACGGAGGGTGCCATCTGAACTCAAGTTATAACACTGATAATTTCAAGCCTGAGAGAAACTGATTATAGTGTTTGCTCATCTTAGAAGACAGGGAAATCCTAGGTAATGGGGGAGAAAAAAATGTAGGTTGAAAATCTAATTGACTATCCATGCTTAAAATAAATAACGCCAATAACAAAAACACAGAAGAGGCTTATTTTTATTATCACACAATTATATGTTTTAAAAGCTGAATTTGGACCTTTTGAAGTAACAGAATTTACTTGAGGAAATTCTAAGTATCTCTATCACTACAGTAAGTCCCAGTGTGTACATGAGCAGAGTCCTAGCACAAAACTACGGAAAGTGGCTAATTAGATTGTTGCATGGCTTAACAAATACAATAAAACATGGAGCTGCATACATACGCGGGCAGAGTGGTTCATTTTCATGTTGATTTTTAACTCGTATGAGAGAATAATGTCTTTTTTTAATAGAAATTCTGAAAACTTTCAAAAACATAGAAAATGGAACTGTAATGCTGCAAAGAAAATTGAATGACATTTGACTACCTTCCACATCTTCCTCCTCCATTTTAAAGGTTTGGAAACTCAGGCTCTGGAAGGATAAATGACCAGACCAAAGGTTTCTGTTAGCTCGTCTCAGGGCTAGAATTTAATTTTATGACATTCTGCCTGTGGTTTTGTCTCCTCACTGTATTGATTACAATATTCAGCTTTCCTTGTTTTTCTTATGTATTTTGTGTGATTTTTCTCTTCATTGCTTAATAGGAGGCAAAATTAATCAACTAAACATGCATATTTCATTTCCCAGACAATTCCTAGCTGCTGTGTCTGTGTCCGGGGTGTCAAGGTTTCATGAGGGAGAGAGGAGTGGGGAAAGGTCAGATGGCAAGACCTTCTCTTTTGCCTTCCTCCAGCCTGGCATTATCACTTGCTGTGGGGCTCCTATGCCTTGGGGTCCATCCCTGCTAGTGAGGATGAGAAAACTGTCATCTGATGAGAAAACTCACATTGGGTTTTTCTCCCTGGGGATTTCCTCCTGACGTTTCAGTTGTTGATGTCTTGGACTGACTTCTCATATCTGATAACTTCCTGCTCTAATTTCTGCCTCTGGACATTAGTATATAAAGTATTACCAGACAAAGTGCTAGCATGGCACAACTGTGTAGTCTGCATGTCACAGATGACATTTTGGTCCTTCACATTATTTCTGACACATCATCATACATAGTTCTAGGATGACATATGGTTCTGTAATGGAGTTAGTAGTTCTAACTCCGGGTTCAAAGCTAGCTAGTAGTATGCTCTTGAGAGAATAACTTGAGAGCTCTGTGCTTGTTTCCTCATCATACAAAGAAGAGAATAATAAAACATAAATGATAGAATTGTTGGGAGAAAAAAAGGCAATTTATTTGAAGAGTTTAGCATTATGCCCGACAAAGAATAGTGCTTGATAAAATGTAGCTGTGTTTGTTACTATTATTGTGATGGCTTTCCACTATCCATATAGTAATTGCCACCACCATCTAATTCCCTCTTTGAAAGAGTTTATGGAAATCTGCCATGTGGAGAAATGATGGGTTTTTGAGCTAAACTAACATGTATTTAAAATACCAAATGTACAAACTAGTAGGTATATAAACTCTGGATAAGTTATTCACTCATTCATAGCTCTAACAGGTTTCATCTGTGAAATGGGGATTATATCAGAGACTTATCCTTTAAAGAATGAAATGAGAGCTAACAGAGAGAGAAAGAGAGAGAGAGAGAGAGAGAGAGAGAGAGAGAGAGAGAGAGAGAGCGTATGTTTCTGTCAAGCGGTCATGTGAAGGTAAGCCTTACAGAAAATGTGTACAAGCTGCAGAGGGATGGATTTAACAGTGAATTCAGAGTCCTAAATGGTTCTTAAGGAAATAATTTAGTTCTGGGCATATGTGTGTATTTGGTAGTAGTTCAGGAAGTTTTGTAGGTATAACATAGAAAATAAATGACCCAAATGAAAAATAAAAGACATTGTCTCCTATCTCAATAAGACACGTTAAACAGTATCCATGGCAGTTTGCAGATCTTTGTGAGTATGGTGTATGTGTTACAAAGCCCAAAGGTCTTTGGAAATTTGAATCCTCATAGCTAATAAAAAAAACAAAAAATGAAAGTGATAATGTTGCAGTTTCAGTAGACTAGGTTTTGGATTATTTTATAATTATGATGTTATGGTTTTCTCTTAGTAAAGTACTAACATTTCACCAGGCCAGTAAAGCCTAATAAGTTGGTGGCTTGCCAACTATGGTGAGCACATCATTTGATTTGCTCTTGTGGTTGCAGAAGAGTTTGAGTGTTTCTGAAGCAGAAACAGAGAAAGGAAGGCTTATTTAAATAATATAATCCAGAAGTGAAATAGAGAGGGAAGTAAAAAAAGCTTTCTTGGTGTTCAGGGCTCATCTGTCTCAGGTCCAGTATGCTCTATATATAGGCCCTCTCCAGAAGTATAGCTCCCAGGAGATATTTGAAATGACCTCATCAGTGATTACAATTGTCTTATGTTTGTTTTTGCAAAACGGAAATATTTCTCCAATGGATAGATACTATGGCAACTCTCTTATATTGTGATTCAATTTCTTATTAATTGACTTTTACCCCAGAGCTAAATAAAGAAAGGGGCTGACAGAAGAGAAGCAGAAATTGTGATTCAATTTCTTATTAATTGACTTTTACCCCAGAGCTAAAGAAAGGGGCTGACAGAAGAGAAGCAGGTATGGTAGATTATATTATTGCTCAGAAAGATTTACTTACTCTTGCCTCTCCTTACTCAAGGGGTGGAGTATATATATTTCGCTATCCTTTGATTTTCAGATTTGTGTGACTTGTGTTGGCCAGCAGAATGCAGTGAAAGTAACAGCTTGACTGGTGTGAGCTTTGGTCTGAGAGGGCTTCGTGGATTTTTTGCTTGCTGTCTTGTGCTTCAGCCATTGCCATGAGGATGTTTCTGAGCTAGCCTGTCATTTCAACAGGGAAAAAGAGATACATGAAGCAGAGCTGCTCCAGCCAAGTCCAGCCTAAATCAGGTGATCCCTAACTTACCCATTGATGCGTAAAAAAATAAATGCATTGTGTTGTATGTAACCAAGATTTTGTGTTTGTTATTCAGTGTGTGGTAATAATAGATAGCTGATACACTGGGGCAGGCTGAAAATCAGTTTTGCCTACTCTCCACAGTTTCTCAAGTTGCTTTCCTTTTACCTGAGGCTTGACAAAACTCGTTGAAGGGAATATAGTGTATATATAACTCTACTAAAGTCTTTATGCATTTTCTGGGCCCAACTAAATCATCCACAATTATGCTTTCTCTTGAAATATATCAAATTGCCTCCTTAAAGCTTGTTTTTTAGTTGCGTCTATTGTTTTTAATCTGCATCCTTTCGTGAATAATCTTTTAAACAAAACAAATGATCAGTAGAAGGTGTTTTACTTGTCTGTTTTTCCTCTGGTTTTCTTGAATCTTCTGGTGGTGATTTATGCAAACTGACTCTTTGTGTAGGGCTGTCTATCCAAATCCCAGGTCCTTTGTCTTTACATTTTCTTCTTTAGTTCATTTTTACTTAATGTTGTGTATTGTGCTTAGGAAAATAATCATTGGAGTTTTTAAAAAGTATATTAAATAAAATTAGCATAAAGTCTATTCATTTTTATTTTGATCCTTTCAGACATGCTCTTTCACCACTTGTAAAACTTAACAGAAAATTAGGCACATTGTGAGGGTATCAACATCTCTCTTTAATCTCTATAAACATACATCAGTTACAAAGTGAACCAATTCAATCAGAACTACGGATTAGAACGTTAGTTTACTTCTCCTCTCTCTATTCATGTGAATCCTGCCATAGTTTTGTAAAGGAAGATCTGAAAATTTAGTCACTTCATAAATTATGAAAAAGTTTCAGTATGTTGAGTGGGATACCTCAGTAGAAAAAGCAGAACTTGCATAAGGTTTTTTTTTTCTACATATACCTGGTATTTGCGTTGTTTACTTAAAAATGGACCCACACCTTTATTTTCTGAAACATAGCTACCTCTTACTCAGGCCTCCTCCATTCATGGTATTATTATAACTTGACAGCTATGAGTATTACAGTAGTGATCCTTTCTTACTACCCACTATTGATACCGTTAGAGAACCTTTATATGCACCATAAAAGTCTTTCCTACCCCCATTTTTAATTGTGATCCAACCTCATCCATCCAGTCTCCACCCAGTGAACTGATATTTTAACATTCAAATAAGATTATCTCATTTTTTGCTTAAACTCTTCATTCATTTCTACTTACATTTGAAATAAAATCTAATGTCTTAAATGTGGTCCTCAATTTTCTATTTCTCCTGCTTTTCTCTTAGGTCAGCCTTGTTATCTTTCTTCATATACTCTGAAAACCCCTTTTCTACAAAATTCTTTTCTCATCTCAGGCCTTAGCAAGTTGCATTTGCAAAAATATTAAAGTGTAAGAATGTATGGAAAATTCAGGAAAGAAAAAAGAGTTCTATATGAATGTGGCATAGGGACATACCAGGAGTGGATACAAAGATTAGCTCATATACCTCAGAATATATCTGTGTTAGTGTTTGTGTAAGTATGTGTGATAATATATTCATTATGTAAATGCATATATCATCATAGTTTTCTTGGTAAATCAAGATAAAGTGTAATAAATTCAAGTTAGCAAGCATCATCAAATTTCTCTTACAATATAGGTCATATAAATTATTTAACTTTTTGAGCCTCAGGCTTCTCATCTTAAAAAAAATAATACCTACTTACAGGGCTGTTGTGTTTTAGAGATTATTTTTCTGTAAGGCACACTAAGCACTCAGCACATTGGAGCTATTTTGTGCACATCAGGGAGTTAACAGCAGTGAGGAATGTTAAACACAAAACACAGATATTACTCCCAATGAGATTATAAGCTCTCTCAGAACAGAAATCTTTAAAGGGCAAAAGAGGTAAGTGCCCATTAACCTACTCATCTTTTAATATAATGACTAGAAATACTAAAGCTTTCTGGACTGAGAATTCCATTTCCCAACTGCAGACTTCTGCCATAAGGTCACTGAGGAAAGCTTTTTGATGGTGAGCATTGACCTCAAATATTTAAAGAACTAATATTTCACCATGTTTGTGTGGTCAGGACCTATTCCCCTTTAGGTTCAACCACTATATATGTCTCTCAGATTAAGCAATAATTCCAATAATAACGAACATTTTTAACTTGATTATCTTTTGCTAATAAACCTTCTAGGACCACCTTAGCCCAGCTGTATCATTCAGGAAAGGAGCTCAAAATTACTACACTAGTTCAGTTTAAAAAAAATCTTATGAGCACATCAGATAATGGAGACTATTGTTGTGCACAATGGAAAATGAATATAGAAAATATCTAAGAAAACAAGTTAAATCCATAGTTTATGTCTCAATTTACAAATAACTCAAAAGTTTAGACGTAGGGTAGCCTGAGTGACTCAGTCGGTTAAGCATCAGACTTTGGCTCAGGTCATGATCTCATGGTTCACGAGTTTGAGCCCCCCTCTCTGTGCTGACAGCTCAAAGCCTGGAGCCTGCTTCAGATTGTGTGTCTCCCTCTCTCTCTGCCCCATACCCTGCTCGCTGTCTCTCTCTCTCTCAAAAATAAATAAACATAAAAACGTTTAGACTTAAAAATAGATAAATTGAACCCTGTCCTTTACAACTTTAAGTCACAGGACTCATGAGGACCGGTTTTTTTTTTTGTTTTTGTTTTTTACCCAACTGTTAATGCCTCTGGTAATTACCATAAATCCAATTTGTAATATTCTAACATTCAAGGATTTTGTTTTGGCTGGAATCCATACTTGGAGAAAAAGTTTTAAAAAGAAATTCAACTTCAAAATGTTAAAGATCTGCTTTGATACTAACTGGGAAAAGCCTACTGCAGTAGCCTGAAGGTACTGATCAGGAGTTTATAAACTCAGTAACATGTTTAGTAATAATTTCATCATACAGAAACATTTGTGTTTTGATTGAAATTATTCCAAACACCGAACTCAATCCAAGGGATTTTCTATGGCACAGTTATCACTTGGAAATATATGGCTTCGCTAGGATAGAAGCTTAAATATTATATTATCTCCAGTATTCGATGGCTCTTAAAGAACAAGAGAGAAGTAGAGATAGAATGAATATGGCACTGGCCTAGTTCATTACATTTGGTGTGAAATGTAGGTATGAGTCCTGGGTAGTAGTTTCATTACACTGGGCCAGTAACCTCTTCATGTCTCAGTTTACTTCTGGGGATGATGGTAATGGTGTTTGCGATGAATTGAGGAGATAATAGCTATAAATTGTGTGTATTGCTCTGGCAGATTAGCGTTCCCAGGAAGCCAACTCTGATTCGAAGTTTAAGTTCATTAGAGAATATTCATGAGATAAACACGATGGAAGGAAATTCACAAAAATGGGATTAGGCAGAGGGAGAAGTTGAGCAGAAATGCAATCTCAATGGAAGCCTTAGCCAATCCATGGAGAGTTCTGTAGATGGGGTGAATCTTCAGGAAAGTCTTGAGTTTGGATGGGAGGAATGAGTCTTTATACACCTTCGTGGATCAGTCATTAGATGCAGGCCATCTGGAATAGATGAATGACCTTGACTGAGGCTCTCTCTTCAGCTGAGGTAATTATTGAAGCAGCTTTGACAGTTGGGAGCTGTCAACCACCAGCAGTACTTCCAGCACCTGGGATAATAATCAACCCGTCATTTCTGAAGGAGATCTGGGCAGCACTTTCATGTCCACCACATTTAGTCACAAATTCATAAGTGTTTAACAGTATATATTATTATAAGAAGGGTCATCTTTCATATTTCAAAGAGATCTCAAAGTGCCATTCTGCCTCTTTTATTTCATTTCAACTGCACTGCTTTTCTACCTGAATTTTCTCTACTATATTTGGTCAGATACCCTACAAGGTGTCTTTCATATCTCGTATCACTTAATTTTCATAACAACCTACTAAATTTTGTATCATTTTCAACAAGTTACTCTGAAGAAACTGGTGTCAAAATGGAGTCTGTAAGATTTTCACTTACACATCCACTATATAGTGAAATATGAATTTAACCCCTATATATTTTTAATCTAAGTCCTATGATATATTTTATTTAGAACTTTGATATGAGTGAACTTTGCTATGATTTATAGTTTATTCAAGCTATTTTGACAACATCTTTTAATGCCTACAAGGATTTTACTTTAGCATATGCTGTAGGCAACAATTATCAAATTAAGATTAAGTGCTAGATCTTTTAATTTTTATATGATTTTATAAGTAGGTTAATTGCATGGATTTCATTTAATTATTAAAAATTATATTTCATTTGGATAGATGGATCGGTAGATCTAGAATTTTCATGAACATCTGACAAGTATTCTATATATTTTATAAAATACATTGGCTCTTGGGGCACCTGGGTGGCTCAGTCAGTTAAGTATCTGACTGTGGCTCAGGTCATGATCTCATGGTTCATGGGTTTCAGTCTTGTGTGGTGCTCTGGTCTTACAGTACAGACCCTGCTTGGGATTCTCTCTCTTCCTGTCTCTCCTCCTCTCCCCCACTCACACATATGTCCTCTCTCTCTCTGAAAATAAATAAATAAATAAACTTAAAAATACATGTATTGGTTCCATAATTTCTTTTTATACTATTCACTTATTTCGATTTGCAAGCACAAATTAACTAATTAAAAAGGGGACTTACCTAACCATTAAATAATACAACGGACCGGAAATATCAAAAGATATAATGCTATATGCACCCTTTAGGTGGTCTTCAAACACAAAAACTTTGTCTTCTGAGATACAACAGAGGAGCATAAGCAGTACACCATGAGAAGATAGAACAGCTGGTATTTTGAAGTAGTTCCTTCTGTGGGTGAAGTGGGTGGCATATTCAGTGAAGGGAGTGATGATCTAGGTACATATCTCAATAACCAAGAGCTCAAAAAAAAAAAAAAGCCTTGGAGCTATGGAGAAAGGAAAAGGAAATCTAAGTGAAAAAAAGCACAATGCATCATGGGCATACAGGTCTTGAAGCAGACGGATAACAGGAATAGCTTTTATTTTTGCCTGTGACAAAGGATTGCAATAATATGTAGCATGTTAGTGTTGGCTATTTTAGAACACTTCCAAAACTGTTATTCTTAGCAGTTTCATGGGAGAAGAAAACAGCATCAGCCTCCAGGTCATGGGATCAGAGATTCCAACTTCATCACAATGAGATTTACTAGAAGGTCCTCCCAGGTTATGGGACCAGGTTTTCAGACAGTTTTAGCCTTTGATGGTGATATGACCTTTTCTGAAAAATCTTTTGTGAGTGTGTCTTCAAGGTATTTTAGAGACAAATTGGAATCTGTTGCTTTGGGACACGGCTGCCATAATAAGATGAATTTTAAACAAGAAATTCTTGGAGTGACTTAGGTTTTCCCAGTTTTTCTCCCCTTCAGAAGAACAACAACTTCAACTATTCATGGACAAAGCAAAACTGAGAAAATTCTTTGGTGGAGTCAGAGCTCCCTTGTATCACTGAAACCAAGACAGACTAAATTAGAAGGGTGAGAAGAGCAGCTATTCAGTAACCACATTTCCCCTTGCCCAGGCTGCCGTAGCACCATACTTAGAGGTTTCGCTTGCTGGTTCCTGAAGTGGTAGAAGAGGGCCTTGGGTCGACATCTAGCTTCCCCATCGTTGTGGGTCACTTCTTGGGAGATCCTACTCTGGTCTTACCTCATGGGGATCATGGAGGAATCTATGGGGCTTGACCATGGGGAATCTGATTGTGATAGAGAAGGGGGAGGGGTTTGAAACAACCAGCACTTGTATCTGAGCCAACCAAGTTCCTACCTGCAGCACTCAAGTAGTAGTCCCAACCAGTGTCTTTGCTTACCTGCAGAGCCAAGATAGTGGCACGGTTTGACTAGGGAAGATGTAGAGCATAAGTCTGCCTGATTCTGGTCCTCAAAAAAAGAACCTTGAAAGCCCTGAAACCTGGTCCCCTGCACCCACCCCAATTACCCACCCAGGCAGGGGAGCTCAGTCATAGTCCACCTGCTAATGAGTATAGCTCCTTGGCCCTACCCCACCAGAAAGGCTGTTCAGAACCCCTGGAAGTCCTGTATCCTAGCAGCACTTGAGCAGAGAGTCTACCAGGCAAAACTTATTATCCACAGAGCAAAGCCAGTGGCCCTCTTCAGCTAGGCATCTTGGGGCTTGAGTTGGCTTAAGTGAAGACCACAAAGATCCTTTCTCTCCTTGGAGCTAGTTCTCCCACTCTCCAGACAGGGAAACTAATTCATAGCCCTGCCTATTGCTGAATACAGCCTTCAGCTTGCACAACTAGAGAACCTAACTAGAACACATAGGAAGCAGCATATCCCATCCAAGAGGCCTACTTATAGTGGCACTTGAACAGAGAGCACAGCTGGTAGCTTTCCCCATCAGCAGAGCAAAGCCAGTGGCCCTGTGTTGCCAGAAAATTCAGTTTACAGTCTTGTCTGATTCATGTCCCCAAACAGTGAGACATGCAAGCCTTAGCACATGTTTTCCTGCCCTTCCAGAGCAGGGACGCTAATCCACATTCGTACCTAAATCTGAGTGTAGTACCCAGGCTTATCATCCAGGAAGCCTGACCAGAAAACTCAGGCAACTATGGAGCCCATCCTGTGGCTTCACTTGGGCAAGGAACCAAGCCAGCAGTTTTACCCAACTGTTCTAAGCCAGGGGCACCTCCTTACATCAGAACTCAAGCAGTGGCCTCACCCCAAAATAGACCCTGATAGCAAGATTTACCTGTCCAAAGACATTAACCTGCTGACATATTCATAAACTCAAACTGAGCTGAATGGTAAGGAATTGTCTCTGCCAAACACCTTACGATGGTTCAACATACCTATATCAGTAAATGTTATATATCACTTTAAAAGAATGTAAGATAAAATTAAATGATCATCTCAGTAAATCCATATTAAAACATTTGACAGAATTCAACATCCTTTCATGATAAAAACTCTCAAAATATTGGGTATATAAGACACAAACCGCAACACATGAAGGGCCATATATAATAAGCCCACAGCTAACATAATACTCAGTGGTGAAAGGTTGAAAGTTTTCCTTCTATGACCAGGAAAAAGACATGGGTACCCACTAACACCACTCTTACTGGAAGTCCTAGCTGAAGCATTAGATAAGAAAAAGAAAAGCCATCCAAATCAGAAAGGAAGAACTAAAATTATTTCTGGAGATGATATGATATTACACATAGAAAATCCTAAAGAGTTCACCAGAAAGAGTTAAAACTAATCAATGAATTCAGTAGTTGCAGGATATAAAATCAAAATGCAGAAATCAGTTGTTATTTCTATATACTAACAGCAAAATATCTAGAAAAGAAATAAAACGACCCTTTTTACAGTAGCACCCAAGACAATAAAATACTTAGGAATAAATTTAACCAGGAAAGTGAGAGATATGTATACTGTAACAATTTGATGAAAAAAATTAAAGAAGACACATATAAATGGGAAGATACCCTGTGTTCATGGATCAGAAAAATTGATACTGTTAAAATGTCCATTCTACAAAAAGCCATCTATAGATTCAGTGAAGTTCCTATCAAAATTTTGGTGGCATTTTTCACAGAAGTAGAAAGTTTTTCTTTCTCTTTTTTAAACTTATTTTTAGAGAGTGAGAGAAAGCACAAGCAGGGGAGAGATATGGAGGGAGAGAGAGAATCCCAAGTAGGCTCCACGCTCAGTGCAGAGCCCAATGCGAGGTTCTATCCCATCACCCTGGGATCACGACCTCAGCCGTACACATAACTGACTGAGCTATCCGGATGCCATGAAAGTTTTTCTTAAAATTTGGTTCATTAGTATTTTTCCCATAAGTAAAAATTTGTTTTGTTTTGTTTTTGAATTCACATGGAACACCAAAAGACTCCAAATAGCCAAAGCAATCCTGCAAAAGTCAAAGCTGGAGGCATCACAATTTCTGATTTCAAACTATATAACAAATGAATGGTAATCAAAACAATATGGTACTGGTATAAAAATAGACACATAGACCATTGGAACAGAATTGAGAGCCCCCCCCAAAAAAACTATTATTAATGAATATTTGACAAGGGAGGCAAGGATACTCAATGGGGAAAGGATAGGATCTTCAATAAACAGTGCTGGGAAAACTGGACAATCACCTGCAAGAGAGTGAAATTGTACCTCTATTATACACCTGTCACAAAAATTAACTCAAATTGGATTAAAGACTTAAACATAAGACCTGAAACTGTAAAACTCCTAGAAGAAAACACATAGGAAAAGCTCTTTGACATCTGTCTTGGTGATGACTTTTTTGGATATGAACCAAAAACACAAGTAAGAAAAACAAAAATAAATAAGTCGAACTACATCAAACTAAAAGCTTCTGCAAAGCAAAAGAAACAACAAAATGTAAAAGCAGCCTTTGAAATGGGAGGAACGTATTTGCAAAACATCTACCATATAAGGGGTTAACATCCAAAATGTGTAAGGAACTCATACAGCACAGTAGCCAAATGAACATTCTAGTAAAAATGGACAAAGTACCTGAATATGTTTTTTTCTAAGAAGACATACAAATGGCCAACAGATATGTGAAAAGGTGCTCAGCATCACTTAATCATCAGGGAAATGCAATCAAAACCACAAAGAGCTATCACCTCACATCTGTTAGGATGGCTGTTATCAAAACTGTAAAAGATGACAAGTGTTGGCAAGAATATGAAAAGAGAATACTTGTGCATTGTTGGTGCAGCAACTATGGAAAACAATATGGAAGTTCCTCAAAAAATTAAAAATAGAACTACTATATGCCCCAGCAGTCTCACTTCTGGTTTGTATCCAAAGGAAATGAAATCAGGGCCTCAAAATATATCTGCACCCCCTTGTTCATTTAAGCATTATTCACAAGCCAATATACGTAAACAACCTAACTATTAATCTACAGATGAAATGATACAGATTGTTTTATACACACACACACACACACACACACACACACACACACTGGAATATTATTCAGCCATGAGAAAAAGGAAATCCTGTTCTTTGCAACAACATGGATGGACCTTTATGCTGGGAGCATTATGCTACATAAGTTAGAGAAAGACAAATACTGCATGATCTCACTTATATGTGGAATTTTAAAAAGCTGAAGTCAAAGAAACAGAGAGTAAAATGGATGTTGCTGGGGGTTAGGGGTTGGTGGATGGAGGAAGTAGGGAGATGTTGACCAAAGGATACAAACTTCCAGTTATAAGATTAATAGGTTCTGAGTATCTAATGTAACAAAGCTATATTATGTACTTGAATGTTACTGAAAGTAAAATGTTACTGAAAGAGTTCATTTTTTCACCAAAAAATGAAATGGTGGTTCTGTGGTGGAGGTGTTAGCCGACCCTACTGTGGTAATCATTTTGAAGTATATAAGGATCAAATCATCACATTGTACATCATAACAGTGTATGCCTTAAATTTATATCATGTTGTATGTCAATTATATCTCAATAATGCTGGAAAACAAATGAATAAAATTCTGTGCTTCCCAAAAGGCCAAGCTTCAGTTAGATAAGGACTTGTGCTAGAATGAACACTCAGTGCACTGCTTCCTTCTTTGAGAAAGTTGTACTGTGAAAAACGAGAAGTTAGCTGAATGAAACCATGTTTTTAGCGATCTAGTTGATACATTTTGGCTTAACGTCCTTAACTCATTGTAGTCTGGTCATGGACAGGCAGCCATGAACTTGGTGTAGCATAGTTTTACATGTATCATTTAGTTTAATCCTCAAATCTATGCTGTGAGAAATAATTATTAACTCATTTTACAAGGAGTTGAGATCCAGAGTTAGTGCAGTTCACTTAGGTGTCTGCAGTTAGCAAGTACTGGTTGAGGATTTTCAATGCAGACTGACTCCTTAGTCCTCCTGTTGATTACTGTGCTTTATTGACATTTGGGATATAAATAGCTTAGAAGTTTTTACACAATTATTTTTAAATGACATCTCATATATATCCCAACACATAAAATAGATAGTAATAGATGTGTTTGGTTTCATGTGAAATAGCATAGAACTTGACATCTTACCTCCTCAGACTCCATCAGTCCCATCTGCCTTATTCTCTATCCCTAGAAACAGCTTGAACCCCTCAGACTAGATTATCCTAGAGATTGGCATAGTTATAGACTCCAGTTAAGTTTCATTTTGTTCACTTGATAACAAGACCAAAGTATGTATGTATGTATTTAATCACAGTACAAAAAGTAAAACATTGTTTTGTGGATCAAAACTATATAGAACAAGAGGAAGTCATTATTTGAAAGTCTGGGGGATGCTGTTAGAATCAACACCAAATCCAACAACCTGGGAATGTCTTAGCTTCTTGTTTCAATGGCTCCTCTCCATTTCACTTTACCATGTTTTTATTGGCACAAAAAATCATTTGGGAAACACAGATGTGATGAAACAAGCATGACTCCTCAGCTTATTGTTTTAACTAAGCAGGTACATGTTAATTCCATTAAATTCTTTTTCAGAGGATGTTGAAAATATATCAGTATTTCTACTATTTTATTATGAACTTATTAGAGTCATTTGCCTCAGGTTAAAATAAAAGTATAAATACATTGTTTCTTTCACTGAAAAGAACTTCTTTTAAGGCCTCGAGGGATACAGTTTGAATTGCATCTGTGATCACTGATGTTTGTATATTGAAATTTGCATGCAACTAAGGTTCTACTTTGTATTACAGGAATGACCAACATATCTGTTAAGATTGCATTTCTTCCAGGCAAAAGCTAAGGATAAAAATGTAGAGTTAACAAAGACACTTTGCAATGTGAAATGTGTTATATGAAAACAACTCTGTTAACATAAAATATTTATATGTCATAACCTTAATTTTAGTAAAATAATTTTATATCATATGTATAAGTATTCTTAATAAGTGGTCGGGTAAAATAGCAGCCCATTTATGGTAATTATTTGGCTTATTGCCCTCAAAATATTTCTTAAAATATGCTTCCATTATTGAAACCATAGTGAAAAAGCCACAAACATCACTCAAATAAATATTCCTGATTATGCAGTTCACCATCACGAGGAAGTGCATTATTAAATATCAAAGCTTTTGCTAGTTGCACTCACATTCTGCTTGGTAGTAGTTACTGCCATTTGCCACTCCATAATTTACACTCTGCTCAGACCTAACCACTTGCAGCTTCTAAAGCAAACAACCAGTTTTAAGTTTAGGTGGTTGCTGACACTGTTCTTTTTATCTGGGAATCACTCTCCCCTTTTAATAGAGTAATTAATGCTCCCTGCATTATGCTATAACAAAGCCCCCACAATCTCATTGCCTTAACATATGAAGATTTATTACATTTCATCAAATCTAAGCTGCCATCTATTGTAAGATGTATTATTTTATGTAGTGCCAAGGAAGAAAATGAATTCTCCCATTTAAACTATAGCACAGTGTTTCCTTATCATCCTTATTTTGAGAAGCATTCTTATTACAGAGAAGTTAAAATGTAGAGAGGAAAAATACCTGAGAATCAATGCAATATTGCATTTATTTACCTTGTGCACAGTGTACTAAAGATTATCTAGCTGTAAAGGGTCTCCACTAGGCTGTGACTATGGCATTCTGGCTCTTTCCATTTGAGGATCCTCTCTACCCTGGAGGCTTCTGAGTTCTCTGTAGGATCTAATCCATCTGGATTATCAAGATGCCACAAGAAAGAGAACATAGATAGAGGATGGTTATTTCAAGAGTCAGGTCTAGGTGTGTCTTTTGTTGCTATCACCCACATTCCTTTGGCAGCACTGATTACATGATCCATTTAGATTTACCAGGAGGAGGAGTGTAGTCTTCCTATGGTTTAAGAGGAAAATGAAATGGTGTGAAGATCACATGGCAGAGCCACTCCAATTCAGCCCCTGTCACTTCCACTAATCTCTCAAAACTTAGCACAAAAATCTCTGTTCAATTTTTTTCTTCCATCTTACTTGTCCAAGTGAAAATGACTGTTCTTTCTTTTGTGCTGTACCGATTTTTTAAAAGTGTTTATTTATTATTTGAGAGAGAACGTGCATGAGCAGGAGGGAGGCAGAGAAAGAGGAGAGAGAGAATCCCACGCAGGCTCCATGCTGTCAGCACGGAGCCCTACTAGGGACTCGATCTCATGAATCATGAGATCATGACCTGAGCTGAAATCAAGAGTCAGACGCTTAACAGACTGAGCTACCCAGACGCCCTGATTTTCTGATACAAAATTAATAGCCCTGTGTGTTTGTATTGGACAATGTCATAATCTGATTGGGTTGTCATAGAAAAATACTGTAGATTGTGTGGCTTAAACAACAGAAACTCATTTTCTCATAGTTCTGGGGTCTACAAGTCTAAGATCAAGATTCATTTCAGGTTCCTTTCTAGTGAGACCTCTAACTTGCTTGAAGGCAGCTGCCTTCTCACAGCTTCTTCTCACGTCCTTTTCTCTGTGTGTGCACAGAGAGAGAGAGATATCTCTGGTGTCTGTTTCTCTTCTTACAAGGATATCAGTCCAATTAGATTAGGGATCCACCTTTATGACTTCATTTAACCTTAATTACTCCTTAAAGGCCCCATCTCCAAATACAGTGACATTGGGGGTTAGAGCTTTAACATATGAATTTTGGAGGGAAGCAATTTAGTCTATAATAGATAACAAGTTTTTTTTTTTTTTATCGCTGGATCCCCTGTACCTGATAAAGTTTAGAAAACTAATACATTTATTTAATTGAATTGAAATTAAACTAGATGATGAGGGAAAACAGTGGGATTCTAGTCCTAGAATTTATATTAATTATCTGTGTAACTTTGAGCAAGTTGCTTTAACCTCTTCAGGCAAAAGTTTTTTATCAAAACATTTTGAGGCTCAGTAGGTTGGGCATCCAAATTCAGCTCAGGTCACAATCTCATGGTTCCTGAGTTCGAGCCCTGCATCGGGCTCTCTGCTGCTAGTGCAGAGCCCTCTTCAGATCCTCTGTCCCCTCTTTTCTACCCCTACCCCCATTCATGCTCTCCCTCTCTCTCTCTCAAAAATAATCATTAAGAAAAGAAAAAAGAAACTTAAAAAACAAAACATTTTGAGAATTATAATAGATGATCCTTAAGTCTTCCTGAGTACTAAAATTTATATTTTATGTGACACCCACAATAAAAATTAATGAAAGATCTAACTCTCAAATAGAGCTCACAATTTTAATGTACACACATCTGTTAAAAGCAACAGATTATATTCCTGCATTGGTCACAATTTGTATTCATGCAAATTAATGATAGAAATCATGATTCCTGTTCTTGTAACTACATTCTGGCACATACTGATGACATAACATTATTTCAATTTCCCTTGCTATTGATCTGGTTTAGGTATACATTCTAATTCTTCTTTGTTATCAGGGAGTTCTTTGGCAAGTCTTTGCTCACTTATTCCATTTCTGCAATACAGATGAGGAGATTTTCATATTTTAAAACACTAGTGAGTAACATTCACAGAAGAATATCTTTCAAAATATCCTTCCCTGCTCACATTCTGTCTTTCTCAAAAATAAATATAACATTAAAAATGAAAGAAATTTAGAAAGAAATTTAGAAAGAAAAAAAGAAAAATAAAATTGAAACCTATGTGAGGTTATGGTTATGTTAATTCGCTTGATTGTGGTGATCATTTCACAGTGTATACAAAGCATCAAGTTATAACCTTAAATATATATAGTTCCTATTTGTCAGTTATGCCTCAGTAAAACTGAAAAATAGAAAAAAATGAAACACACTAAAAGAATGGAATAGAAGGAAGTATCTTCTCAAGTATTTAATTCATAAGCTTAAAGGAATATAGATTCATAAACCATCAAGCACTAAAAGCATGCACTAAGGATCAAATGAAATTGAAACTAAGTATCTTCATTAGAAATGTAATTATCTGAGAAGAAATGTTTGAGAGTAATAAAAACCTTCAGTTAAAAAGAGAAGTGGGATATATTAGTTTAATTGTTTTTTAATGAAAAAAGTATCAAGAGAGTAAAATAATATATTCCAGCTAATAACAATATTAAAATATGTTGGCTTTTTTAATAGGAAATAACCATTTTAGTGATAAGAATGTTTCCTTTCTTGCAGATCTTCCTTGGTAAGTTTTTTTGACTTATATGAGCTAGGGACTTCCACATTTATTTATTTTAATTCACATAATTATTTTCTGAATGAAGTGTTATTTCCATTTTTGTAGATGAGGAAACTGAGTCTCAGAGAAATTAAATTCCTTAAGGGCACACAGACATTATGCATCCTGGATTTCACACCCACATTAACTTGATTTTAATCCCATATTTTTTATACCTTAACCTTACTCTGGCATTTAGTGAAAGGTGATTCATTAAAATATAAAGACAATGGAAATAGCCAAGTCCACTTTCAATGAAAAATGAGATGGGACTATTTTTAGTGGCAAAATGGATTTGGAACTTTGCTTCGTAATGAAATGCTGGCCCTTTACAAGTTAGAAGCTGATGATCTTTAAATCATGGCTCATTTGAGTCAGTTTACTGAAGGAAAACAAAGATTAAAAATGGAAAGAAAATACAAGGGATACTGGTTTTATCCAGTAATGTGCTAGACATAAAAATGGCTGATTAACACAGTTTTTACTTCTCACATAGTTGCTTTGATACTGAACAGTCTTAGACACATTTGTCCTAAAACCAAATGATTCCTTAGAGACTTTTTTTTTCTACCCCCAAAGCAGCAATACACCTTAAGAAACCCTTGTTGGCAGGAGTCCCCAAGCTGCTGCAGTGTTTTGTGTGACAAAATATCTGACAGAAACTCCTCTCACTGGGGCAGCCATTAGAAGCCCAGGAAATATGCCAATAGAATAAGTAATCCGTCAGCCTAGGAAGATGTGCCTCCTTGGCTTTTTCATGTTATTTTAAACAAAATCATAAAATAAATGTGTGTCATTGTCATTGACATCTGAAAGATATTTTTAAAGTGTTATATGATTATTTACATAACTATTGAAGAAAGTAACTTGTGGTAAATAATTATTTTATCAGTGATTTACTACACTCTTACTGTTCTACAACAGAGGTTTTCAAAATTGCATTAGAACCACCTGGGGATGCTTATTAAAAGCAAATTGCTGGACCCCAACCTTCAAGTCTGGTGATTTAAGTTTGGGCAGGGTTGATAATTTACATTTTTAACAAGTTCCCAGGTGATGCTGATGCTACTGGTTTGGGGACCACATTTCAAGAATCATTGGTCTAAAATACATGTAAGATTTTTGGATTTGCAAACTAAAATTCTTTGTTGATCATTCACAATCACTTAGAGTCCTTTGTATTCAGGAAAATATTATAAATATGTAAATATAATTGTCTTTGAAAGGCTGCATTTCCAACCATTTGTTAACTTACCTTTGGGCCTAGATGTTCACTGTCCAGTACAGTAAACATTTAGGTACACGTTTATGCTATTTAATTAATTAAAATTAAATAAAGTTCAAAGTTTAGTTGTTTAGTCACACTAGCCACATTCAGTTGTTTGATAGCTACATGTGGCTAGTGGCTACCAGATTAGACAGAGAACATTTCTTTCAAAAGTTAAGGAAGACTATTAACTTGTGTACGTAGCCTAAACCCAGGCCAGCCTCAACAGAAGCAGAGCAGGCAGGTCCATCTGTGACATGATTTCAGGCATTTGGCCTTCCTCACCATCCCCCTCCACCTCTGAGCATCTCCGCCTGTGCATGCACACCCAATGCATGCACATGCAAATACACAGGATTTTCTCATCTAATATCGCATATTTAAAAGCTAACCTTCAGGGCACCTGAGTAGCTCAGTCAGTTAAGCGTCTGACTTCAGCTCAGATCATGATCTCATGGTTTGTGAGTTCA
The DNA here is from genome assembly GCF_016509475.1 of Prionailurus bengalensis. NCBI lineage: Eukaryota > Metazoa > Chordata > Mammalia > Carnivora > Felidae > Prionailurus > Prionailurus bengalensis. The sequence goes on along the minus strand of NC_057361.1, from coordinate 23,779,399 downwards.
AGCCCTGTGTCGGGGTCTGTGCTGACAGCTCAGAGTTTGGAACCTGCTTTAGATTCTGTGTCTCCCTCTCTCTCTGCCCCTACCCCACTCATGATCTGTCTCTCTCAAAAAATAAAGAAACATAAAAAAATTAAAAAATAATAAATAGAAAGTAAAAGCTAACCTTCAAGGCTTGGATCTAGTTTAAAGACATACATAGAAACATCGGTTTGTTGTTTATCTTAAATTCACATTTAACTGGGTGGCTGGTACTTCACTAAATCTCACAATCTTAGTTTAGAATAAAATTGCAGGGGCACCTGGGTGGCTCACTTGGTTAAGCATCTGACTCTTGATCTCTGCTCAGGTCATGATCTCGTGTTCATGAGTTTGAGCCCTGCACCGGGCTCTGTGCTGACAGCGTGGAGTCTCTTTGGGATCCTCTCTCTTTGCTCCTCCTCCAGTCACTCTTTCTCTCCCTCTCTCTCAAAATAAGTAAATAAACATTAATTTTTTTAATTGAAAAAGTCTATGGATTTTTGGAACAGTTAAATGAGCAAGCAGTTGCAAAATGCATAAATGAATGCTTGGTCAATATTTGACAGTAGTGTATGTCTTTTTCTACTTCTTATCCTTACTTAAGTCCTTTTCCTGTTTGGGCACTCCGCATAGGTGGAAGCTCAGATACAGAGATATGTATTGGTCTTCAAACTTTCTCATTTGACTAACTAGAAATTTATGGCTAAATTGTTGTGAATTTCCGTAACTAAGCTAAGTTCCCGTATTCTACCTTGAAAAAATTAGATGCACAGAAAAAAATGAACTAAGTGTTATTTAAGCTCTGGAACAGGTTAATAAATGTATCTAGTAACAGTGAAAAATCCTTATTGACATGAAATGCTGTGTATAGATTAGATATGAGGTATAGTGCAGAGGAAATAATTTCCTTTGGGTATATCTTAAAAATTTCTCAAAAAAACCTCATGAAGTTGGATAAGGAACTTTTTTTTAGAATGCAGAAATGTTGCAAGAAGCCAAATAGTAAGCCTGTTTCTGTACCGCTTCACTTCTTTATAAATTAAAATGGTGTTTCAGTCTGATTCTAGTTGTGATTTTATTGCCATGAATATTCATATATAGAGAAAACAAATATGTATTTTTTTAATTTTAAACTTAATTTTAAATACTTACATAAATAAGTCTAGATTTACTTAGTACTTTCAAAGTGGGAGGCTTATTATCATTCAAATCAAATTGATTTGATTGTTAGTTGGTTTTTATTCAGATCAAATTAATTAAAATTTAGTACAGGTCAGCAAATACTGCTAAGTAATTTTCAGTTGTTCTTAACTGATTATTAAAAGGACAATAATTTTCTTGGCCTTTTTAGATAAATTATGACAATATTCTAGATTGAACATGTCTAACACTTTGCTTTCATAAATGGAACAAAGGAAAATGATGCAACCTATCTTTGGTAATTTTACCTCATTGCGGAGATAAGGAGATAAGCAAAGTACTTACTTTGCTTTCTGGAGTTTCAAGAGTGTTCTTTAATTCAAGTTCTAAATTGATTATCCAATTATCAAGAGATTTTTACCTAACAAATGTGTAAAATCTTGGTAGAGATTCTATATTGTTTGGTCACTAGACTGTGGTCCTTGTTTCCTCTTCCAAAGTGTATGCCCCTTTATGAGGGAGAGGAGAATAAATATGAAATAGGAGGCTGAGCCTGCTAAAGGAAAAATGGTTCCCTCAACAGTTAACCCTTTGAAATTGCAGTGTGGGTAGTTGCAATTAATTTGTGATCTCCCTTTCCAATCTCTTCTTATCAATGGAAACAACCATCCAGTGGTAACATTGTTCCCCTTGTGTTATCCTTTGACAATTCCAAGCTGGAGGACTGAGAATGCCTTAGGGATATCAAAGGAATTACCTTAGAAGAGAACAGAAAACAATAAAAGCAAACACTTACCAAGTGCTTCAATTTGTGATGCACTTTTCTAAGTACTCTCTAGATGTTAACTATTTATATTGTCAACAGATCTCTGAGGTGGATAGTATTTATTCTCATTTAAAAGATGAGGTAACTGGGACACAAAAACTTAAGTATCTTACCTAGTGTCACTTAAGAATGAACTGGTGGTGATAAAATTTGAACCCAGGCGTGACTCCCGAACCCCTGTTCTTAGGATTTATATAGCTTATAAATGTAGGGAGATAGTCCTTTATAAGTCAGCTTTGTGCTATCCAGAAACCATTAGTATTGTGTGGAGCTCAAGTTAAATCTGGGAGCAAAGTATTTAACCTAAATTGTTGTTTTCCTTATGGTCTGTCACATATCTCTAGTTTGCCAGCACATTCAATCATTCAACAAATGTTTAGTGAGATCTGCTACAATTGGGGGATTATTTGAGACTTCAAAAAAAAAAACCACAGTTGGGTATTAAGGGAAATCAACTACAGTAAAACTTTGGATTGCAAGTGACTTGTTCTGCCAGTGTTCTGCAAGATGAGCAAAAATTTCTAATAAATTTTAACTTGATAAACGAACGATGTCTTGCATTATGAGTAGTACGTGATGCTGAATGTCTCATGATGACAAGTGGGTCAATGGTTCTTCTCTCTCTCTCTCTCTCTCTCTCTCTCTCTCTCTCTCTGCGGGATTGTGGGTGATTGTCTCCCATGCTTGGATGATTGGTCTCAGGCCATGGTGTTTGGCAGAAATCAGTGATTTTTCAAACGTTGGAAGGTGCCCACAACTGGCACTAGTGTATTTTTTGTCCCTTCAGAGCACCTGTGGACAGTCCTTTGCTTTTCCATACAAGAGTAAGCTTAGGAATCGTTTGCTTCCTTCTAGGCCAGTCTTCCTGTAGATATATACCCTTTCCTCTGCTGCCTTATTGCCAGTTACACTAAATATAGTATATGACAAAAGTTTATTAATTTACTTTACCATAGTCAACATCCGTACGAGCATATACAATGCTGCCATGAAGAAAAAGTAACTTTGAGCCAATAGATAGCAGGGATAGCAGGGATTAGTGATAGTGAAAATCATTCTACACAGTAACCCTCCTCTCTCTTGTCTCCCTCACACCAGCCACAAAGGTTTTCAAAGGTAAGTACAGGTTAATTTATTTTTGTATTTTCTTTATTATTTTGTATTCTATTACAGTATTCTTCAGCCAAGGTATTATCTCAGGTTTGTATCCCTCTGGTGTTCTGCTTGTCCACACTAGGAAAGAATTGTTGGAAAGTTGCTTTAAATTTATAGCGTGGACATTTCTCTACAACTGTTGCTAGCCTCTCAGATTTCTTTGTAATGGTGTCTTAGTGTTTTACATTATTCCATTTAAATGGACACGCAGGTTGTCTGAAACTGTGTGCATGTGTGTATGAGTATGCATGTAGATTGGTTTTGGGGCTTTGGGAAATGAAAAGGTTTCGTGTTGTTACTTGTGGCAATAAAATTACCTGAGGTACCTAGATTCCCATGCCTGGCCTAAGATATAGAACAAGTTGGTACAGAACAAATATCAAATCTTGAATTATATTTGTAAATTAATCTGTCACCTTTATTTTATAAGCATATTTATTTTTACGGGTGGTTCAGTTTTTTTTTTTTTCTAATTGAATTACCTGTGCAGGACAGAAAGATACAAATGGTTATATCAAATCATCTAATGGACGACTGAATTTAGGGGTATTTAAAATGTTACCATAATTAATGAAGCTTGTAGTAGACTTCTGGTTCTCTCCTATATCCAATTCTCCTTCAAGAAACACAAGAGGACCATGCGCCCTTATTCTTCTGCAGTTATGTGGAACTGTTGTGACTAGTTCTGCTGATGGATTGTGAGGGAAGGTTAATTAGGCCTGCTTCTATACTGAAGTATATAATTCTTATAGGAAGACTCTCTTGTACTTTTTTCCCTTATTAACGTAGGTGACTTCATGTTCCAGATGGTATGGGGAGAGGATGGTAGAACTTTTATCAGCCTAGACTGGTATGTCACTATGTGGAATACTGCTGACCTGAAGAGTTGCTCAGACCTACAAGGAAATTTGCATGTTGTGTTAAGCCTCTGATATTGGAGGTTGTGTGTAATACACCCTAATCAGTCTATCCTGTTTAACACATATTATATATAATTCTACAAGCATTTGTTTTAAAATAGTCTTGGCCACTTGGGATTCTTGCTCTGTTGTAAATGTCTGATAAGATTTAAAACTAGACAGCTAACAATGACATTGCAGCTGTATCATTGATTACAGTTTCATAAAATGATTCCAAAGATACTATGCCATTTGATTTTCCAGTCTTTATAAAAATTGAGTGAGGAAACTGAGTCATAGAGAATTTAAGTGACTGTATCCAAGTGCTCAGAAAAAGATGGAGTGTAAATGATTTCTCTTGCTTTTATTTTGCTAGTGTTAATAAATATACTCTTATTTTTCATGTGAAATATCCATATCATAATGATGACAAAAGGAAGAATGAAATATGGTTTGATATATATTTGGATCTTTAGAGATTCTTTAACTCATCTCCTAACTTATTTTAATGGTATTAATCTCTTAATTCAAATAATACAGGGATATTGCCTAGAGCTTTCTTATGTGTTCCACATGGTTATTTGGTATGTCCATCAAAAAGGATGGTTTGAACCCCAAATAGTCCCTCTGAGAGAATTTAACTAGGAAAAGTGGATTCCAGTGATGATAAGACCTCAGGATCACAGCTATAGTAATGATGCCTATATTGTATCAGCATGACTCTACATCTTAAAAAAATGTCGCTGTGATCATTTGCTAATTTTCAGGGAAAGTGGCTCTTTTAGCATTGTCTAAGAGAAGAAGAAAAAGAAATTTTGCTTTCTGTTATTTTTCCCCATGCAGTTTTTGGTAGTTAAATTGTGGATGGAACATTATGGCATATAAGAAACACATTAAATGTACACACTAGTAAACATACCTCCCCTCCCAGCTATAACATGTGCCTAAATGCACACTAATACATACACACACACACACACACACACACACACACACACACAGGAAAATACAGGCTCAGTCAATGTTCATTTATCTCACATTTCATACAGAGCAGAAAAATGCTTATATTTGTTTTTTCCTTTCTAGTTTGCTTTTCTAAACAATTCGGGATATATGACAATGAGTTGACACAGATATATTACTCTGTGGAGATATGCGTGTTCCCAACATTGGCAAGTGGTTTGAGATTGATGACACAGAACTGCTCTAGCAGTTGATCTGGCATTGTAAGCGCTTCTCCTCTAATGAAAGAAGGAGCTACACATGGATCATAATTATCAAGAGCTATTTGTTACTGTCAGTGGCAAAAGGAAATCACATTCAGTTTTACTGTGTGTGTATTAGATATTACTGCTGAAGATTAAATAAAGGTAATGCATTGTAGATACAGAAGGAATACATTAAAAATTAGCTGAGTTATTTATAAGATGCCACAATAGGATGCAAGAGTTCATGGCATTATCCAAAGTAATGATGACTTTGGCCTTGAACATGACTTACATATTCATGAAATAGTAAGTATTTTACTATTGTAGAAGTTTCTTTTTATAGAAAAAAGCAACAAACATGTAATCACTGATATTAAATTCATTAGGGAAAGTAAGCTGATGAAATCTTTCTGGACCATCTCCAGCATTGTCAAAATATATTGTGGAATCATATGGCCATATTGTTGGGTACATGACCTGTTTTTCCAAGAAAAAAAATCTGAATGGGAGCACAAATACTTTAAAATATTTTTAGTGTTAAAAGAAGCAAAAACAAATATTGTGGTTTTGGCAGGGAATAGAGATGTATGCGATTTTGTCTAAGTTCTTTAAATTGGTATGGCTTTACTAAGGTGTTTTAAAATCTGAGTTTGGGGCACCTGGGTGGCTCAGTCAGTCAAGTGTCTGACTTCGGCTCAAGTCATGATCTCATGGTCTGTGGGTTCGAGCCCTGCGTCGGGCTCTGTGCTGACAGCTCCGAGCCTGGAGCCTGTTTCAGATTCTGTGTCTCCCTCTCTCTCTCCACCTCCCCTACTCGCACTCTGTCTCTCTCTCTCTCTCAAAAATAAACATTAAGAATTTTTTAAATCTGAGTTTAATGTTATTTAACTTTGAAACAAATGATGTACAGAAATACTATTTGTATTACTGGGTATAAGTGTTCAAATATTCATAATAATGGACATAAACATGGGAAATACTGGTTTCATATAAATTTGTATTTGGCATTGTAATCACCTATTCACAACCCCAGCACACAGGTACCCGGTTTTTCTGTTAAATTGTTAAATTATCTTAGCTATAACTATGCAAGTATTAGAGGGATTGGGTTTATGGCAACCTAACAATTTGCTAACTGAGGAGATAGCAAGTGATCTTCTACATTGTAAATCAGTTGCTACAACTGATGACCCTAAGCAGAAAGAACAACTAGAATTCCAGCTCCAGAATTCCCAGTGAGTACTGTGTAGTTTCACTGCAGCAGCTGTTCTACTTATGCTCTGTGCATCTAGTGGGGTTTGGTCTCCCTGACCCCTCCAGTGCTTGTGCATTCATGCTATACTCCAAAGTCCACTTTCAGATAATCTTTTTTTGCTATTTTTTTGTTTGCTTCTTTACCAGTGTGGTAATTAAAGTATGTTTCTTAGAAGTTTAAACAATAAGTCCATGCCTGGTTGGTAGTTAACTATAATGATAGATGAGCTATCAATACATATTCTGTCGAGGCGTTCTAAAACAGGAGTTGAGGTGTCTGATGTATTCAACACAGGGTTTTAGCAAGGTTTTATAATAATTGAAATAAATGCTATGCTTGGTATTTTATGATTATTAGTTTACTTGATGTTATTTTTATTTCTCCTTTTGTTTTTTTTCTAAGTTACTTCACCTGTTTTTCTTTTTCTTTGTCACTTAGAAGGCAAAACTTTTTAATGTTTTTTTTTACATTTATTTATTTTTGAGAGACAGAGACAGAGCACAAGTGGGGGAGGGGCAGAGAGAGAAGGAGACACAGAATCCAAAGCAGGCTCCGGGCTCCGAGCTGACAGCACAGAGCCCGATGCGGGGCTCGAACTCACAAACTGAGATCATGACCTGAGCTGAAGTCGGACGCATAACTGACTGAGTCACCCAGGTGCCCCAGAAGGCAAAACTTTTTAAAAATTCTTTTGGGTATAGGATAACTGAAATGCTTGACATTATCAAGTATTATCAAGGATATGGAATTTTAGAACACTTGCATTGCTTGTGATGATTTAAATTTGCACAGTTGTTTTGGGAAAATATGTAAAAGTATTTACTTCAGCTACACAGCAACTTAAGCAACTTATTTTACTCCTGGATATATACCCAGCAGATAAAAGTATTTATCCCTGTACAAGGCCTATATGAGAATGATCATAGAACTTTTATTCATAATAGCTGGCAGCAATGTAAATTTTTATTAGAAGTTGAATGGGTAAACAAAATGTGCTATATTTCCACAATGGAACACTTCATAGCAATGAAAAAGAGAACACTAATAGGTGCAACAGCATGGCTTAATTTCAAAGACATAATGTTGATAAAAAGAAATCAGACACAAAAGAGTACACACTATATGATTTCATTCATATGAAATTAAAAAAAAAACACAAAATCAACCTCTGGTGATGGAGATTAGAATAGAATAGTATTTATCATTGTAGGGGGGATGCTACTGGCTGGTCAGGGACACCAGAAAGACTTCTGGGACCCTGGAGGTGTTCTATAACTTGATATAGATGGTGGCTACATATGTGAATATGTGTAAAAATCCAGAGAAATTAAGATTTTTTTTTAATTTGAGTAATCCCTCAATTAAGAAAAATGTATTGGTAATACATTGTAATTAATAGATAAACTTCAACAAATACTGAGTTACTATTTTCTTATTTGACAATGTTAAGAGTTAAACTTAGACCGTGTGATATTTTCCATGCCCATATAAGAAAAGAAACTAATACCTTTTCTTCAGACGTTAGTATAATCCAGAGTTCCAAACTCAGTATCTTATCTTAATTTTAAACATTATTTTGTATTGTTTTTCTTAGTAATTTGAGGCTTGAAGATGCTTTTGATTTCTCTTTGTGATAACATTTATAACAATTATTTCAAATTAAAATTTTACTACATAGTTTTGATAATTTCTACCAATTCATGTTTCCCTTGTACTTAAGGGTTTTTGATTACCTCCAAATATTCCTTCAAAGTTGAGTGATCAGTTTTCTAAATTCTGCACATATGACATTTCATATGTAAACAACCCTCTTCTAGGGTTAGGATTTTTTTTTTCATCCCAAACTATACAATATTGTTTCTTTCATTTCTTCTCTTGAATTTAAAACAATAGATAAATCAGTCAGGCTTTTCTTTCTTTAAGTGATTTTAAAATAATTTCAGCTTTATAATTGAAAGGTAGAAATTATATATCCTTATGGTATGAAACGTGATGTCTTGATACATGTATACACTGTGAAATGATCACAACAATAAAGCTAATTAAGTTATCTATCTCCTCATAGTTACTATTTTCATTCTTTTTCTGCGTATGTGTGTGTGTATATGTGTGTGTGTTTGCAGTTGTGATTAGAAAACTTAACATCTACTCTCTGAGCAAATTTCAATTATATAATACAATATTGCTAACTGTCAGAGAGCACATCATGCTCTCTGTGAGATATCCAGAACTTATTTATCTCATGTAACTGAAACTCTGTACCCTTTGATCAATATCTCCCTATTTCCTCCTCCTTCTTGCTTCTGTCAGCGACCTTTCTACTCTCAGCTTCAATGAGGCTGGCTATTTTAGATTTCACATATAAATGATATTATGCAGGATTTGTCTTTCTGTGTTTGGCTTATTTTACTTATTATAATCTCCAAGTTCATCCATGTTGTTGCAAATAACAAGATTTCCTTCTTATTTATGGCTGAATAATATTCCAGTGATGGTATATACCATATTTTCTGTATTCATTTGTCTGTTGACATTTAGGCTGTTTCCATATGTTGGCTATTGTAAACATGTTGTGATGAACATGGGAGAGCCAATATCTCTTTGTGATTCAGATTTCATTTCTTCCAGAAGTGTAATTGCAGATCATGTGGTAGTTCTATTTCTATATTTTTGAGGAACCTCCATACTCTTTTCCATAGTGGCTGTACCAATTTCATTTTCACCAAAGCACAAGGGTTTCCTGTTCTCCAGCAGTTATCTCTTATCTATTTGATGATAACCATCCTAGTAGGTGTGAAATGATTGTTTTTTCCCTCTTCTTGCCTGGATTGTTGTATTTAATTTCAGCGTGTTGATAATAACTGCATATTTCAAGACTATATCTAGAGCTATTTCCCTTTTTAACAGCTCCATCTGGGACCTGGGATCCCTGAATTTATACCTATAGTTTTGTGTCTTTATTCACATTCAGAATTGAATTCACTATCGTATCTTTGTAGTGTTTGTTTTAATTCGTTTGGTACCTTTACTTGATCCCAAATTTTATGTATACTGAATTTTCATTTTCTTTCTTACACATTTATTATTTTCTTTTTGTTTATATATTCTCATTCTTTCCCTATTCATTTTTGGAGCGAATCTCAGATTTGTCCTCCTTATTATTTCCGTAATTTGGGAATTATGATTTTGTCCTTTTATGATTCTTACATCATTCACTTTTTATCATCATAATTATATTTACATTACTTTCCTATGGTCCATACTGTAGCTAACTAACCTTTGCTTCTGTATCTTATTCAGTCACCTTTCTGGGTAACTTCTCTTTTCTCACTATCTCATGATCTAATCTTGTCTCAAAAATCCATATTTTCGTGAATTAGTTGAGATGACATAACATATATTGATTACCTTTTATTTGTGTATTTTGCAAAAGTTTATTTCATTTGTGTTTCTTGTAGTTTTATCATATAGAACTTATTTCACAAGCTCTTCATGTCTTTTGATTTCTGCTTATTTGAACAATGGGTATCATAAATAGGTGTGGTATTTGTTTCTTCCGTGTGGTTCATAGGGGCTGCTTTCATTCTTTTGCTTTCTACTTTATTGCTGTTACTAGATTCCTGTTACTAGATTGATGTTACTAGGTTCCTATCATTTACTAAGCTCTAGACCAGCTTAGCAATTCATTTATCGAGGAGCTATGGGGAAGACAATACCTGTGAGATCTATTTGTAGCATATCTAATCAGGGAGCATTTTTATCTGTCCATTTTCTGTATTTGATGATGACACTGCACTGTGGTGTGACTTGCCTGGGCTCCTCCCAAGTGCTGCCCTCTTAATTAGGTAAGAAACATTATTTGAGGTGAATTTTCCTAACTATACCTGTAGATGATATTCTTTTTCCTATTGCAGCCTGTATCCTGGGTGTAACATTTATATAACCCAAGTGTTCCTGATCTAATATAGCAAAGACACCAAATGGTGGTGCCTTCTCCATCTGTCTAACACCCTGCTCTTTCCTTCTGCCCTCTCTCATGCTTTAAGCCTCTCTTATTTTTAATTTCCACAGATCCACACTCTATAAGATAAGCTGCAAGTTATTTCTTGGTCTCTAAGATTTATTATCATCGCACCACATTTACCAGAAATAACTTTCATGTTTCTGCCATGTGTATAACCCTCTCTAATAACTTACAGATTTCCCACTATCCATAAAACAAAAGCAAGTAAATTGCGCAGAAGTAGTAGTTTTTCTGATTGTGAGAATGAGAGTGATTTCCCCCAGGAGATCGCATAAGGAAAACCTTTTTGTCCTTTATTGTGCAATACATATGACTTCTTAATCATCAATAAATAAGTGAAATATTTTAATATCTCAATTTGAAGCCTTCTACATTCTTAACCTTTCTTATTCTACTAGATCACTTGTACTAGTACTCTTAATTCAGCAACTATTTGTCTTTATGGAGGCCTCTCATCAATAGATTATCTACTGTCCGTTGCCTGTGGATGTCCATATTCACCTTTTACCCAGGTAACATTCCTTCATCCATAATTAAAGTCAGTACTATGCAATTACCTGTAATATTCATGCTCCACTCTTTCTCCATTATACATGCCTGGCTAAAGCCATCCATCCAAATAAGTTATGCCTTTAGCCAGGAAGCTGAAATCAGCATAAAAATGCACACAAATAGGGGCACCTGGGTGGCTCAGTCGATTGAGCATCTGACTTTTGTGAGATTGAGCACTGCAGTACTGTGTCAGGCTCTGTGCTGACATCTCAGAGTCCTGAGGCTGCTTTGGATGTTATGTCTACCTGTCTGTGCCCCTGCCCCACTCACACTCTGTCTCATTCTGAAAAATAAACATTAAAAATTTTTTTTAATTACATGCAAATATTCTACTTGGATATAATTTACATTCTTGATTACACATTTAAAATATACACAATATTTCCAGTCTTCTTTTAGTTTCTTAATATGCTTAATTTCCTATTCTTCAAATAATTTTTATAAGTTGTCCTCCCTCCTCAAAGAACCAGTATTTTCGCATCTACTCCCTCCCTTTCTTATCTCACTTTTTCTAACAAAACGGAAGCAGTAAAGGAGAAACTTCCTCAGCTTCCTTTGACCAAGTTTATCATTGTCATTTCTTTTGTACTCACATTCCCTGCCTTTCTTTTTTTGTAGTGCCTCTACTTCTAAAGCCAACCTCAATAATTGCACTCTTGACCTCAGACTTTCTTATCTTCTTGAACATAATACTCTTGCAATTACATACTTTCTGTCCTGCAGTATCAAGTCTTTCTACCTACTAGTGCATTTTCTAAAGTATGCAAAATGGTATTTTATCAATAATCTTAAAAACATTACTGGGATATTAGGATAGGCTTAGCTCTGTTGAGGTAACAGTTGAACTTGTATAACTCAGTGGCTAAACACAATTATCTTTTCTTCATGTTGCAGTCCAAGATGAGTAGCATGGCTCTTCTTGGAGGCTCTCCTCAAGACTGACCCAGAAAACTAGGTTGCCTTCGCTCTTTGGTTGCTCCGCATGGAACACAGGACTTTCAAGTTGCCCTTGAAAGGAAAAAGTAAGTATAAGACTGATGAGATGTTTTTAAAGATCATTGCCTGTAGATTGCATACATAATTTATACCAGCATCTCATTGTCCAGATGCAGTTTCATGGTAGGAACCTAACTGCAAGGGATACAGAGAAATGTACTCTTCCTATGCCCATGAAGAGGAAATGTGAATGCATAATGTTTTCCTTGGCATAGTCACACTGATCCCACATGCCCCATTCAGCCATTGCTCTATGTCTCGGCTCTTCTTAAGAACAAAGTTCTTAAAAAAGATCTCCCTCTCTTCCCTGTTGAAACATCCTCCAATTCTTTTTTCTCTTAAACATTCAGCAATATATTTTTCATGCCCACTAACTTATACTGCTTTTATCAATGGTCTGAAAGTTGACAAAGCAAATGATTGAATTTCTGTCCTCTTATTCATACTCCCAGCAACATTCCACACATTGGACTCCTCCCCCTTCCTGGTATTTCTTGATATGTATCATTTTTGTGTGTGTCCATGAAACCATAGTTCTGGTCTTCTGTGTATCCTGCCAACTTCTCCATTTAAATTTACTTTGTAGTTGTTTAAACTCCTTCTCAGGTTTTCTTCTCAGGCTTTCTACTTTCTTCTGGAGGGTCACGTTTGCTTTCATGTTTTTAAATTGTTAGATGGCACTCTCTCCCAAACGTATATCTTCTGCCATATCCTCATTTCCTTGTGGCTGTTCATATTTAGTGGGGTTTGCTTTCTTTCTTTTCTCTGTACTGCCTTTCCATGTAATCTGTCATTGAGCCTATTGGTTTCTCCTCAAAAATGTATCTTGACTATGAAGTTTCTTTCTATCTCCATTTCTCCTCATTAAAAGAATCGTATACATTTTTCTGTCATCTAGCCTTGTACTGTAGTTCATAATAAGTATTCTTGGTTTTCTCCTGTTAGTTTGTAACTCTTGTCTCCCTAAAATCTATTTTCAAAACAATAGCATGAGGTTTATTCAAAAATCAAATTATATCACTTTCTTGCTTAAAACCTTACAAAGACTGATTATAATTATAAACCTTAACTCCTCAGTATCACCTACACAGTCTTATAAAATGGATCTCTTACTTTCCCTTTTGACATCATTGCCTGCCACTCGACTCTAGCCACTGTGGTCTTCTTCATGTTCATTGAACATTGCTCACCTCAGGGATTTGCTGTTGTTCTCGTTTCCACCATGCACTCTCTTTTCCAGATCTTCCCATGGATGGTAACTTCTTGTCATTTAGATCTCATTTCTTTTTTTAATATATCTTTTTTTAAGTTTATCTCGAGAGAGACAGAGATAGCATGAGTGGGGAAGGGGCAGAGAGAGAGGGAGAGAGAATCCCAAGCAGGCTCTGCACTGTGAACACAGAATCCAACACAGGGCTCGAACTCACGAGACAGTTAGTAGATCTCATTTCTAATAATACTACATTAGTGTGATCTTTCTTAATCACTCAACATTTTCAATTTCCCTCTCTTACTGTGGTAGTTTCTGTTTCCTTCAAAAGCAAATATTGAGACAAGGACTTGAGCACAGGTAGTTTATTTAGGAGTTGATTCCTGGAAAAACAAGTCAAAGAATGAGGAAAGTCAGGTAAGTGAACAAAACCTATAAAATATGTCTTTTTCGATTTTTATCTTAAGTATGCTCCATGCCCAATGCAGGGCTTGAACTCATGACCCTGAGATCAAAAGTCGTATACTCTACCAACTGAACCAGCCAGGCATCCCTATAATATGTCTTAATCAGTAGCTTGCTACTGTGAGCAACTCAAGGTAAATCCTTTTGTAAAACTTTAAGAAACTATGGGACACACCTTAGAATTGTCCCATCAGGGGGGAAGCCACCTATGGTATTTATATATTAACTCTCATGCCCTGTTGGTTGAGGATTGAAGTGAACCCTGCCCCCTATACTTCTGAGTTGTGCCTGGTCAAGCACACTGTAGTGTTGCCACAGAAAGCCCCAGGCAGAGATGCAGAAGTATGCAGGTACTTGAGGCTCCAGATGGTGATCTACCATAGTTGCAGGTGAACTCAAAGGCCAAGGAGTTATGGGGCAGGACAGTAATAGCATCACATACCTCGTCCTGCAAACACACATACTCACTATACATATAGCTTGTCAATTATTAGCACGTCCCTAAATCTTCTCAGTATCAGTATCAAAATTAGCTTATTTACATATTTTCTTCCTTGTTTACGTTTTCTGTCTGCACAAAGAATGTGAATTTCAGAAAAACAAGGTCCTTGTGTTTCACCTTCACTTCCTGAATACCTTGGATAGTGATTGGAATGCACACAGCAAATATTTTTTTTAAATGATAGAAAGAAAAATATTCTCTGCAAATTCTTACTGTAAGTACCAGGATCACTTTCTAGAACACTCTAAATTAAGATCTACCTTATTTAAGTATGATTTTTCTTTTTTTTGTGTGTGAAAGCAGGAACTATGCTTTCTAAACTGTGATTGTCTTGGATTATTTACTACTGGAGATGTCAGCATATTTTGTGCAGTTGATAATACTTCTAAAAATGCCATCTGCTATCCATATCAATCAGTAGGTGACAAGGGATATATAGAAAAATGTCTTTAAGCTCAAGTGACAGGAACATATAAGCATGCACATCACCAACTGTATGCATCTATCCCAAGAAGAAACTAAGTGCCATACATAAGATGAAGTGGAAAGAAGAGAGAGAGACAGAGAGAGAGCAGATGGAGGGGAAAGGAGGAGAGTGGAGGGTGGAGAGAATCATTAAAATGTAAGAGTGATAGATCCTAAGTAGGTTTTGGCTTAGAAGCCATAAACAGGAGATACATTTTAAGTAAAATTTTGAAGGAACATAACGACAGGGGCTTATAGAAAAAAAGGTCAGATAAAGGTATATGTACTTGTTCAGAGGTGAGTGAGAGTACGTTGAGGTTGAGGCTTGAGATTTTAATGTTCATAGTGGAGAGAACAAACTGGGCTTTGGCTGGAATGGGGATTGATGCTGTGAATCACTTTTAATCAGCTAAACTCTTGAGACACTAATATGGATGTTTTTAAATGTTTACACCTGTAAAATGGCTCAGCTTTTTAGTTAGCTTCAGTGTGGGCGAAGAGCTATGGGTTCAGCACCTAGAGCTTTTTCCCCCTAAAACCACTACCATGGTATTTTTTATTTAGGATAAGTTGCTGCGGTGATCCATGCCTTGAGCAGTCCTAGAGAGGACTATGATAATGCAGGATTATGTGGATTGGCACAGTGCATTAAACAAAGGCTATTTCTGAAGCAAATTGTAATATCTTTGTAAACACAGATTCCTGTTTTGCCGGTCTCTCCTTGGCTTTGTTCCTTACCTTTGTTTCCAGATCATTCTTTTTTTTTTTTTAAGTAACTTTTTTTTTTTAATTTTTTTAACGTTTATTTATTTTTGAGACAGAGAGAGACAGAGCATGAACTGGGGAGGGTCAGAGAGAGAGGGAGACACAGAATCGGAAACAGGCTCCAGGCTCCGAGCTGTCAGCACAGAGCCCGACGCGGGGCTCGAACTCACGGACCGCGAGATCATGACCTGAGCCGAAGTCGGCCGCTTAACCGACTGAGCCACCCAGGCGCCCCTCCAGATCATTCCTTAACTCTCAATCTTCTGTCTTTAATGCATGAAACTATTTGACTTACAACTTCTTTAGAAAGAAGTATAAATTCTTTGAAATATTTTTCTGTAATATTTTATAAATCAGTCAAGGAAGACATTGTTGGTACGATACCTCAAAGGAAGATACAAACTATTTTAAAAGACAAGACAGTAACAAGACAATATTTATACTCATTTCTATCTATGAACATGGATGTTTACTTAGAGCATGAAAATATAAGCACTTCAGGGGCGCCTGGGTGGCGCAGTCGGTTAAGCGTCTGACTTCAGCCAGGTCACGATCTTGCAGTCCGTGAGTTCGAGCCCCGCGTCAGGCTCTGGGCTGATGGCTCGGAGCCTGGAGCCTGTTTCAGATTCTGTGTCTCCCTCTCTCTCTGCCCCTCCCCCGTTCATGCTCTGTCTCTCTCTGTCCCACAAATAAATAAACGTTGAAAAAAAAATTAAAAAAAAAAAAGAAAATATAAACACTTCAAGGAAAAGAAGTAATTTTATATATACTTTTCATTGTCCTCAGTATCGCAGCATCCATATATGATCTTCTCTTTACATACGTGTGAAAAATAAATGTCCAGGGTGCGTAAACCATGACATAATCAAGCAGAGAGGGCCCCCAAATTGATTTTCATATCCATATATTACACCTCACATGGTATGACATGACTGTAGATGGAAGGGAAACCGCTGTAATCTGCACTCTTGCTTGATGGACTCTTAATCCAAGGGATTCTCTATTTGAAAAAAGGTGAAAATATAACTGAGATGTTAAGAGGGAGAGTTAAATCATTTGTTGCTTTTCCACAGAACAGCTTTACAGATACGAATAGAGAGAGATTTCAGCAGCACTCAGGGTGGAGAGTCATTGGTCCTAAATCTCTTGTGTCAGAATTGGTCAGGCCACACATAGACTCTAATCACTGAGAATAGCGTCAGCTTTAATAATGCAGGTTAATAATAGATGTATGAAATTGGATGGTCCATTGATGTTCACTTTCACAACGAAAAGTCTTGAATTTTAAGTGTTGGTACTGCTGCATTGGAGTTGTTTTTTTGCAGTCATCCTCCAAACACAAATCACGGAAGAATAAGTGTTTTAGAGGGAGCAGATCGGCGCAGTAAAAGTTATACATTGCAAGAGAATACATAGCATAGTAGAAGTTATACATAGCAAGAACAGTGAAAGTTAAGAAAGAAAAGGAAGAACAACAGTGGAATATAGGAAGAAGGGGGGGAGGGAAGGAAGGAGGGTGGCAGGAAAGAAGGAACCAATACTCTTGGGATGATTATTAAGTTTTGAGCTCTCTGCTAGGTATTTTATACATTAAATTCTACTTGCAACTTTAAACATAGCACTCTAAAATATCTCATTTTGTTTAAGGATTAATTTGTCTTAAGGATTTCTCCTCTAGTGAAGTAAACTCCATTAGGAGAAGGACTTTGTCTTATTCATCACTGTATCCCCTGTGTCTAAAACAGAATTTGACTCACTGAAGACACTGAAGAGACTTGCCAAATAAACAGTCCAACAGAGTAGGAATTTTTGTTTTAGAAGAGGTAATAATTGAAAGCTGAGCCGCTGGTGGCAGGAGGGACAGGGAAGAATTTTTCTGCCAAAAAAAACCTAAAATTCTAGTAATTTTTTTTCACTTTTTTCCTTCTTAAAGACTGTTTTAATATGACCAGTTTTCATTGTCAGCTTCAAAGTTCTGTTATACCTGTAAGATCAAAGTACAGTCTAGGCTCTAGATATATTTACTTCTGTTATAAACTCTTAAGGTATCATTTCATATTTTTTTAAATGCATCTGACTCCTGTACTAACTGAGAAGATACTTGAGAGCAAAATCTATATTTTTAATGGTAGCCCCTTGTCTGTTGTACCAATTAAAATTCCACCAATAATGTGTGAGAGTGCTTTTTTTAATACGTAACTTTTACATGTTGTCAGGGGGAAAAAAAGGCCAAATGTAATTATATTTTGGAGAGCTGAAACAGGTTAAGTAGACAAAAAATTTGTGTAAACATTTGACAGATGGGAAAATTATAATGGCCTTTCAGAATAGCCATTTGATTTTTGTGTGGGTATAATTTGAATGAAATTAATGAATTTTCATTTGAGAGTGTTGGCTTTTTATTCATAACGAAAATATAGTTCAACACTGAATAGTCAAAAGCAAAAGCCTTGCTTAAATTTTAATTCCAAGGGATAATTCAGCACTCTTCTTTGTTACTTTGAACTAAGCTGCTTACATTGATCAAATTAACTACATGCTTTACAGACCTTTGTATGTGCTAGAGAAACCTGGCCATTGTCTGAAGAACTACTCTACAATCTCCCCGTCAGTTGCTTGTAACTTGCTTTCTGCTGAATTCTATTTTCCACTTCCCTATTTCTAATTATTGATAATTTCACCTTGCCTATCAATACTTTTCTCATTGAAGTCCTTGCTGTAACAGATGCACATTTATCCAGTTCTTTTTCTCTTATATAAGACATTTTGACAGTTAATTCTGTAGCCTAAGTACCATTTTGTAAAGAAATTTTGCTTGAATCGCTTAAAGAATAATCCCCTTCTCAAATCTGATCGATAAACCTCTTGTTTTTCTAATTAGTTATTACACTAGCTCAAACAGCTTACTACAATCAATCCATTTCTTTCTCTTTCAAATCTCTGTACCATATGTTGATCTTACAATTTCGTTTCCTTAACTCCATCAGTCAACTCTGACTAATCTGCCTTTATAATTCATACCCACAACCCAAAACTATTTCTGCACCTTCTGACTCAACCTTTTCAATCTCTACTATCCTTTCCTTAGCTTAAGGAGACTGGAGGTAAGCCTGATGTTTCAAATAGGATACAACCTCCTTTTAATAGGTCAGACTTAGTAATTTGATTATAACCAAATGTTCTTTGAAAATGTTCTTTTTCCATTTTGTCCTCAGTTTGAAAATGCTATGGCTTTTTGTTTGATCCATTGTTGGTGCACTAAAAGCAAGTAAGTTAAGTTCATTAAATCTGAAACTTTTATGTTATTCAATGTGCCACAGTTGAGATATATAAATAACTGTTGATAAATTAGTATTATATTTAATTCATTCTAAATTTATTTTTATGTTACATATAGTAAACTTTACTCCTTGTGGTGTACCATTTTGTAACTTTTGGCAAATGTGGAGTCATGTATCTATAACCAAAGTCATGATACAGAAAAGTTACATCTACTCAAAGAATTTGTTCATCCCTTTGTTTGTAGTCAACTCCTCTCCCAACCCATAGCACCACTGATCTATTCTTTATGTTTATAGCTTTGCCTTTTCCAGAATGTCATTATAAATAGAATCAGTTTATAGTCTTTTAATATGGCCTTTTTTTTCAATTAGCAAAAAGCATTTGTGGTTTATCCATGTTGTTGCGTGTATAAATAGTTTTTGTTTCTGTTTCATTTTATTGCTGAATAATATTCTACTGTATGGATGTAGTACAGTTTGTTTATCTGTTCATTGGTTAGAGAACATTTGTGTTCTTTACAGTGTTTTGTGATTATGGTTAAAGCTACCTGGTATACACATCCACATACAGGCTTCTGTGTGAACATAAGTTTTCTCTCTTTTGGGGAGAGATAGTATTTTGGGATCACATAGTATAGGTATGTCTATCTTTTTAAGAAACTGCCAAACTGTTTCTGCTTTCCAAAGTGACAGTCCCATTTTGCAGTTCATGAGTGTTTGAGTTGATCTGTATCCTCACCAGCAAATGATTTTCTTTTACTCATTGTAATGAACATGTGGTAGTATTTCATAGTGTTTTTAATTTGAATTTCCTTAATGACCAGGGATGGTGAGCTTCATTTTATTGGCTTCTTTGCCATGCATTTTTTGATCTAATGCATGTTCAAACCTTTTGCCCATGTTTTTATTAGGTTGTTTATTTTCTCTTTGATGAGTTTTAAAAGTTCTTTATATATTCTAGAAATGAGTTCTTTGCCATGTGTGTGATTTACAAGTATTTTTGCCCTGTCTGTGGCTTGTCTTTTCATTCTCATAACAGTGTGCTTTGCTGTCTCGGGTCCCTTACCAGTCTTTTGGAGAGGGCAGTGAGGCCCTGGGAGAAAGTTAGATCCTAAGAGTGGGCTTGACCTCCTCCTCTATGAACCTCAGTAGATCCACATTCTCTTCCTAGTCCCCACTGATCCTCTACTAATTTCTTAACAACTCAGCTGAATGCTTTTTAGATATTGGCCTAGTTGGTTACCGTATGACTAAAAATGTCTTACAGATTTGAGAAAAGTTGTAAACTTGTATGTGTCCAGCTTTGGTTGTTGTAAGGATGGAATAATGCTCCTGCCAGCTACTTCCCAAGTGGAGAGCGGAATTCCCCTCATTCTGTTTTATTTTTTTATATGACTTTTCATTTACCTATGTTGTGGAAATACAGTTAGAACCAAAAATCTTCTACCATCCCAGAAGGCTTCTCCCAATGGTAGAAGAAGAGAAAGAAAACCATTGTGCTACTGAATATGCAATAAATTGGAATGTGGTACACATCACAGGTAATCAAAAGAGACTATGAAGACGGCAAGAAATTTCACCTTTTGTATGGCCAAGCACATACAAGTCATTGTATATTTGTACCCAAGATAAATAAAAACTTCACCTTAAGTAAGAGAACATGACAGCACCCTTTTCTCATGCATAGTTTATCCTAAATTCACCTGATAGTTGGAGTGACCATTTGTGTTTGGTAATTGTCTGTATCCGACAGAAATATAAATTTCTCATATCTTTATGACAAGAGTTAGGTGTGCAACTTGGAGCCAGATGCCAGCCACATTTTAGGCTCTTACCCTCTCTTAGAAACTGGGAGATAGGGGTGCTATTTTCCTTCATGATTACGTTTCCAAGACCTGGCTCCTAGGTTTGAGGAAACATTCTGGGTTTGTAAAACTGACAAAAACCTTATTTAGCTTTTGAAAAGATGTACATACATTTCAAAGATCAGATAAACATCTTATAATTACAAAATTGCGAAAGTAAATGCTTTGAGAAAGCAAAGGGGGGAGCCTGCGTGCACTATGAAGAACTGATTGTTTTAATTTTTTAATTTGTATTTTCTCTTACACTTGTAAACATGAGGCATGCTTAGCCCACAAAAAGTGAACACAATGTATAAAAATGCTTTAGTGTACTTGAATTTCACAGTTTTATGAGGTAAGCAAAAAGCAATTATTTCTGTTCGTCCAATTCAGTAGGTAAGGAAAATAAGACGCAGAGAGTCCAGTTGAGTTGTCCAACTGCACACTTTTAAGAAGAAGTAAAACCAAGGCCTCTCGAATCCAGCTTCTCTGGTGCCATCTCCAGTCCTGCCACTCTATGCTGCCTTCTCAAAAGCTTGTATATTGATACTGTCGACTTTACGTTTTAGACCAAAGAGTAAACATACTCATACTTTTCAGGTTTCATCAAACGTTAGGCTATATAATCTAGCCCTATTAAATGTACTCTTGAGTGGTTCAATTGGAAAATAACTTGACTGAGAGCAAAAGAGCCAACAGAGTTAATACTTATTGATATATTTAATACCCAATGCATAGTCTAGTGTCATTTCACTCCTTGAACAAATATCATTCTCGAGGTTGGGAAGAAGTGATGAACCAAATGGATAAAGTCCCTGCCCATAGAAAGCTGATATTCTAGTGAATAGAAAAGAAAATAATATTAAAATGTAGGTAAGATGTCAGCCTGTGACATATACAATGTTGAATGCCAAAGCAGGAAGAGGAGGGAAAAAATGTGTCAGGAAGGGGATATAAGGGCTTTTGGTTTTGTTTTTGTTTTTGCAGAGGCCTGAAGAAAGCTAAGAGTACACTACAAGGACACCTAAAAAGAGCACATAAATGAGGGAAGAATAAGTAAAATGTTTCTGAGGCAGGACAATGTGTGTGTGTGTTCAGGCAACAGCAAAGAAATGTGACTGGTGCTGAGTCAAGGAAGAAAGACAGTTGAAGGGACAGGCTATCAAGAGACTAGTAAGTGAGATCAGAGACCTTTGGGTTTTGAGAAAACGACTGATGTGATCAAATATTTTAAAAAGTTCACTCCAGCTGAGAAGACAGTACAGTGACTCTAGGCAGGGAGCAGAGAAACCACACTGTAATTCAACTAAATTAGTGGTACCAAATAGGAAGAAACTTCCCTGCTTTGCCTCATTGTCATAGTTTTAAAATCCATTGTTATTTTAAACACGTTTTTCAGGGGTTATATTTAGTTAGATTTATGACACCATGTAAATAGAAAATATTTTTTTTCAATATATCAAATTTATTGTCAAATTGGTTTCCATACAACACCCAGTGCTCATCCCAAAAGGTGCCCTCCTCAATACCCATCACCCACCCCTCATCAACCCTCAGTTTGTTCTCAGTTTATAAGAGTCTTTTATGCTTTGGCTCTCTCCCACTCTCACCTCTTTTTTTTTCCTTCCCCTCCCCCATGGGTTTCTGTTAAGTTTCTCAGGATCCACATAAGAGTGAAACTATATGGTATCTGTCTTTCTCTGTATGGCTTATTTCACTTAGCATAACATTCTCCAGTTCCATCCACGTTGCTACAAAGGGCCATATTTCATTCTTTCTCATTGCCACGGAGTACCCCATTTTGTATATAAACCACAATTTCTTTATCCATTCATCAGTTGATGGACATTTAGGCTCTTTCCATAATTTGGCTATTGTTGAAAGTGCTGCTATAAACATTGGGGTACAAGTGCCCCTATGCATCAGGACTCCTGTATCCCTTGGGTAAATTCCTAGCAGTGCTACTGCTGGGTCATAGGGTAGGTCTATTTTTAATTTTCTGAGGAACCTCCACACTGTTTTCCAGAGCGGTTGCACCAATTTTCATTCCCACCAACAGTGCAAGAGGGTTCCCATTTCTCCACATCCTCTCCAGCATCTATAGTCTCCTGATTTGTTCATTTTGGCCACTCTGACTGGCGTGAGGTGATACCTGAGTGTGGTTTTGATCTGTATTTCCCTGATGAGGAGCGATGTTGAGCATCTTTTCATGTGCCTGTTGGCCATCCAGATGTCTTCTTTAGAGAAGTGTCTATTTATGTTTTCTGCCCATTTCTTCACTGGGTTATGGGTTTTTCGGGTGGGGAGTTTGGTGAGCTCTTTATAGATTTTGGATACTAGCCCTTTGTCCAATATGTCATTTGCAAATATCTTTTCCCATTCCGTTGGTTGCCTTTTAGTTTCGTTGGTTGTTTCCTTTGCTGTGCAGAAGCTTTTTATCTTCATGAGGTCCCAGTAGTTCATTTTTGCTTTTAATTCCCTTGCCTTTGGGGATGTGTCAAGTAAGAAATTGCTGCGACTGAGGTCAAAGAGGTCTTTTCCTGCTTTCTCCTCCAGGGTTTTGATGGTTTCCTGTCTCACATTCAGGTCCTTTATCCATTTTGAGTTTATTTTTGTGAATGGTGTGAGAAAGTGGTCTAGTTTCAATCTTCTGCATGTTGCTGTCCATTTCTCCCAGCACCATTTGTTAAAGAGACTGTCTTTTTTCCATTGGATGCTCTTTCCTGCTTTGTCAAAGATGAGTTGGCCATACGTTTGTGGGTCTAGTTCTGGGGTTTCTATTCTATTCCATTGGTCTATGTGTCTGTTTTGGTGCCAATACCATGCTGTCTTGATGATGACAGCTTTGTAGTAGAGGCTAAAGTCTGGGATTGTGATGCCTCCTGCTTTGGTCTTCTTCTTCAAAATTCCTTTGGCTATTCGGGGCCTTTTGTGGTTCCATATGAATTTTAGGATTGCTTGTTCTAGTTTTTAGAAGAATGCTGGTGCAATTTTGATTGGGATTGCATTGAATGTGTAGATAGCTTTGGGTAGTATTGACATTTTGACAATATTTATTCTTCCAATCCATGAGCAGGGAATGTCTTTCCATTTCTTTATATCTTCTTCAATTTCCTTCATAAGCTTTCTATAGTTTTCAGCATACAGATCTTTTACATCTTTGGTTAGATTTATCCCTAGGTATTTTATGCTTCTTGGTGCAATTGTGAATGGGATCAATTTCTTTATTTGTCTTTCTGTTGCTTCATTATTATTGTATAAGAATGCAACTGATTTCTGTACATTGATTTTGTATCCTGCAACTTTGCTGAATTCATGTATCAGTTCTAGCAGACTTTTGGTGGAGTCTGTCGGATTTTCCATGTATAATATCATGTCATCTGCAAAAAGTGAAAGCTTAACTTCATCTTTGCCAATTTTGATGCCTTTGATTTCCTTATGGTGTCTCATTGCTGATGCTAGCACTTCCAACACTATGTTAAACCACAGCGGTGAGAGTGGACATCCCTGTCGTGTTCCTGATCTCAGGGAAAAAGCTCTCAGTTTTTCCCCGTTGAGGATGATGTTATCTGTGGGCTTTTCATAAATGGCTTTTATGATCTTTAAGTATGTTCCTTCTATCCCGACTTTCTTGAGGGTTTTTATTAAGAAAGTTGCTGAATTTCGTCAAATGCCTTTTCTGCATCAATTGACAGGATCACATGGTTCTTATCTTTTCTTTTATTAATGTGATGTATCACGTTGGTTGATTTGCGAATGTTGAACCAGCCCTGCATCCCAGGAATGAATCCCACTTGATCATGGTGAATAATTCTTTTTATATGCTGTTGAATTCGATGTGCTAGTATCTTATTGAGAATTTTTGCATCCATATTCATCAGGGATATTGGCCTGTAGTTCTCTTTTTTTACTGGGTCTCTGGTTTAGGAATCAAAGTAATACTGGCTTCATAGAATGAGTCTGGAAGTTTTCCTTCCCTTTCTATTTTTTGGAATAGTTTCAGAAGGATAGGTATTATCTCTGCTTTAAACGTCTGGTAGAACTCCTCTGGGAAGCCATCTGGTCCTGGACTCTTATTTGTTGGGAGGTTTTTGATAACTGATTGAATTTCTTCGCTGGTTATGGGTCTGTTCAAGCTTTCTATTTCCTCCTGATTGAGTTTTGGAAGTGAGTGGGTGTTTAGGAATTTGTCCATTTCTTCCAGGTTGTCCAGTTTGTTGGCATATAATTTTTCATAGTATTCCCTGATAATTGCTTGTATCTCTGAAGGATTGGTTGTAATAATTCCATTTTCATTCATGATTTTTATCTTTTTGGGTCATCTCCCTTTTCTTTTTGAGAAGCCTGGCTAGAGGTTTATCAATTTTGTTTATTTTTTCAAAAAACCAACTCTTGGTTTTGTTGATCTGCTCTACAGTTTTTTTAGATTCTATATTGTTTATTTCTGCTCTGATCTTTATTATTTCTCTTCTTCTGCTGGGTTTAGGCTGCCTTTGCTGTTCTGCTTCTATTTCCTTTAGGTGTGCTGTTAGATTTTGTATTTGGGATTTTTCCTGTTTCTTGAGATAGGCCTGGATTGCAATGTATTTTCCTCTCAGGACTGCCTTTGCTGTATCCCAAAGCGTTTGGATTGTTGTATTTTCATTTTCATTTGTTTCCATATATTTTTAAATTTCTTCTCTAATTGCCTGGTTCATCCACTCATTCTTTAATAGGGTGTTCCTTAACCTCCATGCTTTTGGAGGTTTTCCAGACTTTTTTCTGTGGTTGATTTCAAGCTTCATAGCATTGTGGTCTGAAAGTATGCATGGCATGATCTCAATTCTTTTATAATTATGAAGGGCTGTTTTGTGACCCAGTATGTGATATATCTTGGAGAATGTTCCATGTTCATTCAAGAAGAAAGTATATTCTGTTGCTTTGGGATGCAGATTTCTAAATATATCTGTCAAGTCCATCTGATCCAATGTATCATTCAGGGCCCTTGTTTCTTTATTGACCATGTGTCTAGATGATCTATCCATTTTTGTAAGTGGGGTGTTAAAGTCCCCTGCAATTACCACATTCTTATCAATAAGGTTGCTTATGTTTGTGAGGAATTGTTTTATATATTTGGGGGCTCCTGTATTCGGTGCATAGACATTTATAATCCTTAGCTCTTCCTGATGGATAGACCCTGTGATTATTATATAATGCCCTTCTTCATCTCTTGTTACAGCCTTTAATTTAAAGTCTAGTTTGTCTGATATAAGTATGGCTACTCCAGCTTTCTTTTGACTTCCAGTGGCATGATAAATAGTTCTCCATCCTCTCACTCTCAATCTGAAGGTATCCTCAGGTCTAAAATGAGTCTCTTGTAGACAGCAAATTGATGGGTCTTGTTTTTTTATCCATTCTGATACCCTATGTCTTTTGGTTGGCACATTTAGTCCATTTACGTTCATTGTTATTATAGAAAGATACGGGTTTAGAGTCATTGTGATGTCCGTAGGTTTCATGCTTTTTGCGATATCTCTGGTACCTTGTCTCACAGGATTCCCCCTTAGGATCTCTTGTAGGGCTGGTTTAGTAGTGATGAATTCCTTCAGTTTTTGTTTGTTTGGGAAGACCTTTATCTCTCCTTCTATTCTAAATGACAGACTTGCTGGATAAAGGATTCTCAGCTGCATATTTTTTCTGTTCAGCACATTGAAGATCTCTTGCCATTCCTTTCTGGCCTGCCAAGTTTCAGTAGAGAGATCCGTCACGAGTCTTATCGGTCTCCCTTTATATGTTAGAGCACGTTTATCCCTAGCTGCTTTCAGAATTCTCTCTTTATCCTTGTATTTTGCCAGTTTTGCTATGATATGTCATGCAGAAGATCGATTCAAGTGTCGTCTGAAGGGAGTTCTCTGTGCCTCTTGGATTTCAATGCCTTTTTCCTTCCCCAGATCAGGGAAGTTCTCAGCTATGATTTCTTCAAGTACACCTTCAGCACCTTTCCCCTCTCTTCCTCCTCTGGAATACCAATTATGCGTAGATTATTTCTCGTTAGTGCATCACATAGTTCTCTAATTTTCCCCTCATACTCCTGGATTTTTTTATCTCTCTTTTTCTCAGTTTCCTCTTTTTCCATAATTTTATCTTCTAGTTCACCTATTCTCTCCTCTGCCTTTTCAATCTGAGCCGTGGTCATCTCCATTTCATTTTGCAGCTCATTAATAGCATTTTTTAGCTCCTCCTGGTTGTTCCTTAGTCCCTTGATCTCTGTAGCAATAGATTCTCTGCTGTCCTCTATACTGTTTTCAAGCCCAGCGATTAATTTTATGACTATTATTCTAAATTCACTTTCTGTTAATATTGTTTAAATGGTTTTTGATCAGTTTGATCAGTTTGATCATTATTTCCTGGACGTTTTTTTGAGGGAACTTCTTCCATTTTTTCATTCTGGATAGTCCCTGCAGTGGTGTGGAACTGTGGGGCACTTCCCCTGTGCTGTCTTGAATAACTTGAGTTGGTGGGCAGGGCTTCAGTCAGACCTGATATCTGCCCCCAGCCCACTGCTGGGTCCACAGTCAGACTGGTGTGTGCCTTCTCTTTCCCTCTCCTATGGGTGGGATTCACTGTGGGGTGGTGTGGCCCGTCTGGGCTACTTGCACATTGCCAGGCTTGTGGTGCTGGGGATCTGGCATGTTAGCTGGGATGGATAGGCAAGGTGCACAGGGGCGGGAAGGTAGGCTCAGCTCACTTTTCCTTCGGAGATCCTCTTGGGGAGGGGCCCTGTGGCACAGGGAGGGAGTCAGACCCGCTGGAGGGATGGATCCGCAGAAGCATGGAGTTGGGTGTTTGTGCGGTGCAAGCAATTTCCCTGGCAGGAACTGGTTCCCTTTGGGATTTTGGCTGGGGGATGGGCGAGGGAGATGGCGCTGGCGAGCACCTTTGTTTCCCGCCAAACTGAGCTCTGTCGTCCAGGGGTTCAACAACTCTCCCTCCTGTTGTCTTCCAGCCTTCCCATTCTCCGAACAGATGTGTTAGCTTATAACCTTCCAGATGTTAAGTCCCGCTTGCTTTCGGAACACACTCCGTCTGGCCTCTTCACTTTTGCCAGACAGACTCAGGGGCTCTGCTTTGCCGGTGGGCCACCCTTCTGCCCCGGCTCCCTCCCGCCAGTCCGTGTAGCGGGCACCGCCTCTCCTCCCTTCCTACCCTCTTCCATGGGCCTCTCGTCTGTGCTTGGCTCCAGAGACTCCGTTCTGCTAGTCTTCTGGTGGTTTTCTGGGTTATTTAGGCAGGTGTAGGTGGAATCTAAATGATCAGCAGGAGGCGGTGAGCCCAGTGTCCTCCTACCCCGCCATCTTCCCCAGGTCTCTCGTAAATAGAAAATACTGACTTTAAGACATCTGAAAGACACTTGCTTAGGAAACTTTTTTTTTTTTGACATTTCTTGTAGAAAACAATTACACATTTGTCTAAGATAGGCCGAGACCATGACAGGATGAGTCAGTAAGAACTCTCTTAGTAGTGTTTTTCACATAAGAATTTACTTGATAGTTTATCCGTTAGACCATATGTGGAGCGAAAGATAGAAGTTGTACATGCAAATTCATTTTGTACTAACATTTGTGATTGTGATTAAGGAGTGATATACTGAAGGAAATTCTCATCGGTTGAAGAACTGACAAAATTTAATTTATGTTTATCATTTTCTCAAATATTACTGAAATATGTATTGGTCCACTAATAAACATTTGCAGAATATCTTCCGTAAATTTAGTAATGCTTTTTTCTGCACGATGTCTCTATTTTTATGTTAAATGTGCCAAATTATGTAATATATAATTCTTCAACTTTAGGTTAGTCCTCAAATTATTTTCTAAGGTAAAAATTTATCTAAAGGTCTTTTTAACCTCTTTATAATTTTACTGATCTCTGAAATGCAAGTTTTAGGATCCTTATATATTATTAAGTTTGAAGTAGCTAACTAAAGGCTTTGGAAGAAAGTCAATATTTACAAAAAAAGTTATGTTAAAACAAAAACAAAGTAAGTGTTGAGATATCTTTTGTCACCTTTAGATTTCTCATTACCCTGATAGCATCCCGGTATTTGCTGCATCCTTAATTAAAGGACTTTTGTAGGTATTCATGATCGTAGATCTTTATAAATTCTTATAATTTACTAGACTTCTGTGTGTACTTGTTCCTTAAGAAAAACTTGTTCTTTATTGTTCAGCTTATTTTCACATTAATGGGTGTTTGAAAATTGGCACCTGTTTTTTTTTTTTTTTCTTTTCAGGCAGTTGTTAACGTCTCCTCCTCTTTGGATTTCTTCATCGTTGTTGTTGTTGTTCTTTACTATTATTATTGTTGTTGTTGTTATTTAAAGAATCTAGATCCTACCCTTGGCTTTTACATAGATTTAACAATAAGAATTACTAAAATAAAGATGTCATTGACATCTGCATGGCCACAACCTAAATAAATACAGTCCAAATTAAAAGCTGTCCTCTTCCAGGCTTCCATTTATTTGGCCTATATACACCTAGGTATTTTTCTTTCTCATTTAAGTAGATAAAAGCAGCCTTCTTTACTTTCATACTCTTTCTAAAATCAAAGAAACTTAAGTTCCAATTCCATAAAGTCACTTATTCAACATAATTTATATATACAGCGTATGGATCTAGTGCTGTCAGAAAAGGCAAAGGAATACACATTGTGTCTTAGGATTAGATATCATTAGGAGCTATAATGAACCTTCCAGATTGTCTGTACCAGTAGTTTTATTTTATTAGTAAGGAAATCAAAGACCTGAGAAGTTAAGCAAACTTCAGGATACACAACAAAGTGCAAGCACTGAATTGGAACATTAATGTCTTGAGTGTCATTTGGTGTTTAGCTACTAGACCACAATGATTTTACCTATATAATTTGTCATAGTAACAGTATAATGAAACAATATTTTGAAAAAGAGAATTAAGGTTATGTTGATAATGATATTACTAAGCAACTGCTTGGATATGCCATTTTTTTCTTTCTCTCATCCAAATTACTAAAATAGACAGAAAACAAAGCACTTTAACAGATACAATTCCTATCTTATAGTAACTTACAGGGAAGAAATGGTCACAGTTATTATATGAATAGCTTCTAGAAATGGACCTAATTATGGAATATTTTCAAATCAGGAAAGTAATCATTTCCTTTATTAAAAAAATAGGTGGCAACGTTTTCTTTAATTTGAAAGAGAAGGAATCAAATGAGGTTGAGGAGAAGCTGAATATTCCCTTTTAAAGGAGAGTAAAATATTTAAGTGGAGACTTCTGTGTGAATTTTACAAAATAGAAAGTCATAGAGTCATAAAAAGTTTTGAGAAGCAAATAAAATGCTAATTCAAAAATGAACCCCATTGATGGTATTCTTACTATGTAACAGATGTTTCCTACTTCTGGGTGTTAAAAGAAAAGACCCAATTTTGGATCTTAGGAACTTCAAGTCTAGTTGGGAGACTAATACTAAAACAAATCTATACTATTCAGTAAACTAGATTCTACAATTTAAGTAGAACACATGATACAGAGGAAGTACAAAAAAAGAAGGTGATATAATCAACCTATCAATGTCAAGAAAGGCCCTGCCAAGGAAGCTATGACTGATGTTGGTGTCAAAAAGTAAGAGTTCATCATAAAGGTGTGGAGAATATTATATTCTAGCCGGAGAAGCAGTCTGTTTAATGGTGTGGGGAATGGAGATAGCAAACGACATGCTGTATTTGAGCGAGGATCAAAGTTTTACCTTCTGGGTTAGGCTGATAATGTTTCAGGAAGTGAGAATGTAGAATTAGAGAGCAGTACTTGGGAAGCTTTACTTTTCATATGTATCAAGCATGAGAAGAAAAAGATCAATAGATGAAGGAAAATCAAAGAAATGAGTAAATCTGGGTTTATTTTGGTAAAATCAGTTGAAGCAGAAACTCAGAATCATGGATCTCACATATAGCATAGTGAGAAGTATTGCTTCAGGAAGCAAAACGTCATCGACAATTGCATCATCATTTATCTTGACTATCTTGAAAGCTGGTGGCATCACATTCCCCTCTACATGCCTTCTCACTTCATGTTTCCATGAAGAGTCTCCCGCATCTCCCTCCCCAGCTCTTCTTCCTAGATATCTGGGCTCTTTGCTGCCATTATGTCCATAACTTTGTGACCTGAGGAAATAAAGGGACTGTAAAGTAATTTCTCAGCAAATAACAGTGTAGCCAGGAAAAGAGGAATGGTGAAATCAATGAATTAAGGGAAGAAAATAGTTTGGCTAAAGGCAATGGAAATTGAATGGGAGGCTCATGTTTATGTTGAGGAGAGTGAGGAGGAAGAAGACACAGTGATTTGTGTGAGAAAGACTAGGGGACTAGGGCCTAAACTGAGACCCTTAGAGCTGTATTTTAGATTAAATGTGCAAAGTGATAGTAATTTCAAGCAAAGCTAGTGGAGCAAAATATAATAAAGAGTTCAAATTGAATGTGCCTTTTCATAAGAAAAGGTCATGAACTCATGGCATTTTCTTTGTAATAGAAACTCTATAAGAAATCTGAGATCAATGCTGTATATAGATTTGCTTGCATTATACATGCTGATTCTGTAGTAGTTTCAAAAGGTTAAGAAAAGATTCGAGGAGCCCAATGCAATGAAAACTGCTTGCTTGATTTCTTTTTTTTTTACTTTAAGTTTTTATTTTAATTTCAGTTAGTTAACATACACTGCTATATTAGTGTCAGGTGTATAATATAGTGATTTAACATTTCCATATGTCACCTTGTGCTCATCACAAGTGCATTCCTTAGTCCCCATCACCTATTTCACCCACCCCCCCCACTCATCTCCCCTCTGATAACCATCAGATTGTACTCTATAATTAAGAATCTGTTTCTTGCTTTGACACACTCTCTCTCTCTCTTATTTTTTCCTTTTGCTTGTTTTGTTTATTAAATTCCACATTATGAGTGAAATCGTATGGTATTTGTCTTTCTCTGTCTGACTTATTTCATGTAGCATTATACTCCATCCTTGTCCTTGCAAATGGCAAGATTTTATTCTTTTTATGGCCAAATAATATTCCAGTGTGTGTGTGTGTGTGTGTGTGTGTGTGTGTGTGTGTGTAACATATCTTCTTTATCCACTCATCAATCAGTGGACACTTGGGCTGTTTCCGTATCTTGGACATTGTAAGTAATACTGCTATAAACATAGGGGTGCAGCCACTTTGGAAAACAGTGTGGAGGTTTTTCAAAAAGTTAAATAGAACTAACTTACAATCTAGCCATCACACTACTTGTATTTATCCAAAGAACACAAAAACACTAATTCAAAGCTTGATTTCTTTTTAACCTGAATAGGTTCAACCAAACCCTAGGCTGAATCTGTAAAGTGATCTTTTTTTTTTTTTTTTAATTTTTTTTTTCAACTTTTTTTTTTATTTATTTTTGGGACAGAGAGAGACAGAGCATGAACGGGGGAGGGGCAGAGAGAGAGGGAGACACAGAATCGGAAACAGGCTCCAGGCTCTGAGCCATCAGCCCAGAGCCCGACGCGGGGCTCGAACTCCCGGACCGCGAGATCGTGACCTGGCTGAAGTCGGACGCTTAACCGACTGCGCCACCCAGGCGCCCCTGTAAAGTGATCTTAGTAGCAGACGCTGTTGGCATCCCACCTGCATCCTCACACCTTTGCTATCTCAGTTCACACCTTTGGACTTCAAACTGCCAGCTCTTGAATTTATGTCTTTTGTTCATTTGACCTCTGAGTCTTGGTTTGTGGTTAGGCAGCAGGCAGAAGTGATGGGCAATTGATAACTCCCAGGAACAGCCTAACCCAATAATTGACAAGAGTCAGAGTGTCAATATCCCAACTTCCATATCAATCAATTTGGATAAGAGATGTGTGTCTTTAGGATAAATAAGCTCCATTCGTCCACATTACTAGTTAGCTTAATAATCTCCCTTTATCTGGCTAACTTCCCTTTCCTATCTCATTCTCCCACTCTTTTATGGCTATATCCTTGATCTCAAAATTAAAATATTTCCATTCAGCACTTAGATTCAAGGTTATCTTCTGGTGGAACTCAAGCTACAACTATAGGATTTCATTACAATGAAACATACCAAGGGAGAAGATACTACTACAGTATCGATTTTCTGTGCTAAACATAAGAAACTTGTTATATATGAAGTAGTATAAAATACATAAGATCATGAATATCCTAGATCTGTTAACTTATTTACCAGCAACATGCAAAAACAAAGAAACAATAAATCATGTATTTGTTGTCATTATTAGAAACTCTAAAATCTTCTTTTTCATCTTTGGTTTCCAGTTTTGATGAACTAATTTCTAGTCTTTGTCTTAAGGATAAAAGTAAAATCAGTGCTGGTATGAATTCTGAAGATTGCTGTAACTTGATTTAATCCATTACTAAAATTGTCTCCACCTTGTTTTGAATATTTATATTTGTATCAGTTAGCATTTGCTGCATGACAAACCATTCCAAAACTTAGTGGCTGAAAACAAGAAACACTTGGCTCACAATTCTATAGGCCATCAATTTAGCCTGGGCTAAGTTCAGAAATTCTTCTGATTTCAGCTAGGCTTCTTCATGGGTTTATGATTATTTGGCAAATTAGCTGGGGGCTAACTGGCTTACAGTGGCTGTGGCTAGGATGACTGGTCTCTGTTCTACATTTTTCAGAAGGCTAGTTCTGATTGTTCTTGTGGCTGGGGCAGGGTTTCAAGACAGGCCCCAAATGTTTCTTTGAAATAGCACAGTGTGACTTCTACCACATTCCATCTGTCAAAGCAAGTCAGGAGACCAACCCAGATTTTAGAATTGGGATAATAGACTACATTTTCTAATGGAAGAAACATTGAAGTTACATTGCAAAGAGTATGCATTCAGAAAGGGGAAAAGAATGGAGTTTCTATTTGTAATTTGTTTACAAAATACCAAATTAAAACTAAATGATGATCAACTAAAAATGAGAAAAAAAGAAGCAAAAATACACTTATATAGGGCACCTGTCTGGCACAGTCATTTGAGCGTCCGACTTCAGCTCAGGTCACAATCTCATGGTTTGTGAGTTTGAGCTTCACATCTGGCTCACTTCTGTCAGCACAGAGCCTGCTCTGGATCCTGTCCCCCTTTATTTCTGCCCTGCCCCACTCTCTTGCACTCTCTCTCTCAAAAATAAATAAACATTAAAAAATACACTTAGTTTTAGTCTATATTCCAAAATTTCATTTTATAATGGTTATAGTATATATATTATTATGGTAGAAAATATTTACTAAAACGAATAATAATTTGGCATATTTTTTGTGAATACTCTTGGAATTACCTAGGGAGGGCAGTGTTAGCCATAGTTAAGAAAAACAAAAAAGCCCTTAATGCAAAAGTTGACCTCACTTATCTACATGCTATAAGTGATCAATGTGGCACCAACCAAATTTGTCAAAGAGAAGATGACATTTAAAACCACTTGGAATATTTACTAGATGTATGAAGGATTATTTTCTTTTAATAGCTAAATGCTAACCCCTGGAAAAGAGGGAAATTCGGTGAAAATGGTGACAGGTCTTTAATTCTGGTGGAACTCCTGGGTAGTCTCTAATTATAATTTCAGTTGACCTATTACAGTAGGAACAAAAACATTGGTTTCACTCATGCAACCCATTATATCTCTCTTCTCTATTAATGTGGATGACTGAAGTTTGCAGTTTTTCCAGCATCTCAAAACATGGTTATATATATTCTGGACAAAGAATTAGGGTCAGTGTAGCCTTAGCATTCCTACACTAGCCATGCTAACTCAAAACCGTACCACTAAAGTGAAAAGGTAGAAGTGGCAGGATGTTTATAAGTCATTTACATTTTGAAACATGAAAACAGAATTGGAGTCTTCTTTAATTTTTGTTATGCTCCAGATAAATCCGTAGATTTTGGAAAACAAATACTTCTTTTCTAAGTTGAAAAAGGTCTCCAGTAAAAATGAATCCCCACTCCCGCACCTCCCTGCCACACACATAGAAGTTTCACATAGTGATCTTTGTTAGGTATTCTGTGGCATGTTGTGGCCAGTAAAATATTTTTCTGGTATGAAATGAACTTTCTTCCAGATAAGTGGGGAGCAAAATATGATTTTTGGGTGGATAAGAAATTATAAGAAGAAGAAGATGGAGAAGAAGGAGAAGGAGAAGGAAAATAGGTACCATTTACTGGCCACTCTACAGAAAGGTCACAGAGCTTGGAAGTGGTAGAAAATAATAGAATAAATACTTTATTCAATCTGTGTTGTTCTCACTAATCAGAGATCTCAACATAATCCTTAAGAATGTAGGGATAATTTACACTGAAAGAATGGAACTATTTAATTTGTTCTGAGATTTTGACTTCCTCTTTCAATGATGATGAATTTTGTGAATATTAAAATGTTTACTTTTTAGCTCTTAAACTTTGTGTAAAATACAAATATCTTTCCTCTTTTCATTTTTGCTTTTCTTATACTTCAAATAGATTCTGTGGTATTGCCTCTTTACCTTCTTACTTTAGAAACAAACAAACAAACAAAATTCCCAAAGTAGTCAAGAATTCTCATTGCTTGGCAAAACTAGTTTTGAAGATCTGTAAGAGCACACAAGACAAGATCAATAGGTAAATAATATCTATTTTTTTTTACACTTATCCATTACCTGTCTGTCTCTATATAGCTGAACACACACACACATATATAGAAAGAGGGAGGAATTCTTAATTTTTTTGCTGTATTTGCTCTATGATTTATCAAAAACTTTCTACTGGATATTTAATCAAACAGT
Source organism: Prionailurus bengalensis (assembly GCF_016509475.1). Classification (NCBI taxonomy): domain Eukaryota; kingdom Metazoa; phylum Chordata; class Mammalia; order Carnivora; family Felidae; genus Prionailurus; species Prionailurus bengalensis. Next base: position 23,743,954 of record NC_057361.1, on the reverse strand, counting down.
GAATTAATCTCTGACATCTATGTATTGCTTGATGTTTCTCTTCTTGGGACTGAAGGCAAAAGCGGGAAGTCGAGGAAAGGGATTTGGAATGAAGATACACAGTTTGGTTCCATCAAAGATAAACACTTTATTGTGACAGATGAGATTTTGTTTCTCACTTTACTTATATTTACTTCTGGCATCATAAAAATGTAGGAGCATCATATAGTAGTATGAAAAACAAGCAAATTAAATGTAACATCTTGAACTTGATCCTGTCAAATTGCAGAATACCAATTATATATTTATAAGGAAAAAAATAGCAAAGTTCCAACTTTCCCCCAAATAGCCTATGTAATTCATAGCTTTTACAACTTTAGAATAATTTATTTTCTACTAACCCATAGCAGAAATAGGAAATCTTTCTCTGCATACTTTCAGGTTTATTATCTAAATAATTTTAGCAGTTCTACAGATGACCTCATTTTGAGAACCGTCTTGGGATGTTAAACTGGGGAAACTGCAAACAACTCCAAGCTTTCCACATGATACATTTAAGTGTGTGCTGAGTGGCTAAGTGAAAAGGGAAAGGACACTTTTTCAACATGTCGACACCATGGCAAACATTGTGACCTCTATCACTGCAGTGTTTCTGACTAATGGCTAATGGAAATGCAATCATTTTGGCAGTTTAAATTTAGTAAATATATAAACACTTGAAGTCGGGCAAGTCAGCAGCATCTTTTGACATTATGATGACAGATGATTGGTTTGTTAACCATTTCTCTTCTTAGTGTAAAATACAAGATATGGCTGTCAGAGGATTTAGCTTTCCTGTTGCTTTGCAGGACTGCTGTAGGCCTGATAAAGAAGTAAGAATTAGAGCATGATATTATTTAAGTGTGTAATATCAAATAATTTTTCTAATAATATGTGGACCCTTGAATGTTGATATGGCCCCTTTCGAAACCTAATGTTTAAGGTGAATTAAGCCCCTGGTTTCTTTATTTCTTAAAGCCTGATAGATTCTTCATTCCTTGTCTGATATACAGATTTCTGAACTCCATGTTTAACTCTAGAAATAACTGTGGTTGGATGGAAGGTGGTGTCTTCATCCCATCAAATTGTACTGCCTGTTTGGGGACTCAGTGGTAAACATGAATGAAGGCATATTTGAACTTGGTTGGAACTTACATTGCCAGAAAATTTTGAATTTAGACTAGCTCCTTATGTTCTACCTTAGTCCATGCTTCTCTAGCCTTTTTTGCTAGTTATCTACTACATACTGCTCGTTTTGTTTCCTAAAATTCTTTATTGGAACAGTCAATCCATGAATGTGTCTACCCAGGCCACTCTTAGAAATACTAAGTTTCGATTATTGTTTCCCAATATATGTCAAAATAACCAGAGCTATGAAAATCGTGCACTATGGTCAATTCTTATCAAGGAGGAAGCCTCACTATTGTCATTCAAACTATATAAGTCATTAACAATGTCCATTGATATCCATTTCTAAGCCATAGACATGACTCTGGTTATCTCTGCATTGAAATACTTTTTGTGAATTTTCCTTCAGTGAGCCCCTTTCCAGGAACAATCAATTTCCTTTACTATTCTCCCTCTAAAAACATTTTTGTGGACTACAGTGGTTCAAGGATATGTGGCAAGGAACTTCTCTGTTGCTGTTATATCTCATGGAAGATACAATTTGATTATATAATGTTGGGAAATGAGAGTCATTTATTGGTTTATGGAGAAAACCCAATTTGGATTTTTATGGGGATGTTCTTCTAAATTCAGTTTTATATGGTTCATGATAACTTTGCAATGCCTTCTTACCTGTTCACCAAATATTGCTTTTCCACCCAAGGTCTTACCTTTTGTCAAAATTCTTGGTATTTGAATTGTGATCCACAAAGCAGCAGCATCACCATTTCCTTGAAGTTGTTAGAAATGTAGAGTCTCAGACTTCACCCTAGACTTACTGAATCAGAATCTGTATTTTTAAAAGACCACCTCCCTAGACAATTCATATGCTCACTGAAGTTGGAGAAGCACTGTTCAAAACTATTTTTTGAAAGGAAGAAGAAAAGCTCACCTGGTTACTCTACTTTGCTTATCAAATGTTCACCACTCCTTTTTTTTGCGTACTCTTGTCTTTCATCTTTGCATGCTAATTGTTCAGGTTGCCTCTAAAATATGCTAGTTTTGGGGGGGGGTTTGCAAGATGGCGGCTTAGGAGGACGCTGGGCTCACTGCACGTCCTGCTGATCACTTAGATTCCATCTACACCTGCCTAAATAGCCCAGAAAACCACCAGAGGATTAGCAGAACGGAGTCGCCGGAGCCAAACGCAGACGAGAGGCCCACGGAAGAGGGCAGGAAGGGCGACGAGGCGGTGCACGCTCCACGGACTGGCGGGAGGGAGCCGGGGCGGAGGGGCGGCTCGCCGGCCAAGCAGAGCCCCCGAGTCTGGCTTGCAAAAGCGGAGGGGCCTGGCGGATTGTGTTCCCACAACAAGCGCGACTTAGCGTCTGGGAGGTCATAAGTTAACAGCTCTGCTCGGAAAGCGGGAAGGCTGGAGGACAAAGGGAGGGAGAGCTGCTGAGCCCCCTGACAACAGAGCTCAGTTTGGTGGGGAACAAAGGCGCTCGCCAGCGCCATCTCCCCCGCCCATCCCCCAGCCAAAATCCCAAAGGGAACTGGTTCCTGCCAGAGAACTTGCTCGCTCTGCGCAAACACCCAACTCTGCGCTTCTGCGGAGCCAAACCTCCGGCAGCGGATCTGACTCCCTCCCGCTGCCACAGGGCCCCTCCTGAAGTGGATCACCTAAGGAGAAGCGATCTAAGCCTGCCCCTCCTGCCCCCGAGCACCTTGCCTACCCACCCCAGCTAATACGCCAGATCCCCAGCATCACAAGCCTGGCAGGGTGCAAGTAGCCCAGACGAGCCACACCACCCCACAGTGAATCCCTCCCCTAGGAGAGGGGAAGAGAAGGCACACACCAGTCTGACTGTGGCCCCAGTGGTGGGCTGGGGGCAGACATCAGGTCTGACTGCGGCCCTGCCCACCAACTCCAGTTATACACCACAGCATAGGGGAAGTGCCCTGCAGGTCCTCACCACGCCAGGGACTATCCAAAATGACCAAGCGGAAGAATTCCCCTCAGAAGAATCTCCAGGAAATAACAACAGCTAATGAGCTGATCAAAAAGGATTTAAATAATATAACAGAAAGTGAGTTTAGAATAATAGTCATAAAATTAATCGCTGGGCTTGAAAACAGTATACAGGACAGCAGAGAATCTCTTGCTACAGAGATCAAGGGACTAAGGAACAGTCACGAGGAGCTGAAAAACGCTTTAAACGAAATGCATAACAAAATGGAAACCACCACAGCTCGGCTTGAAGAGGCAGAGGAGAGAATAGGTGAACTAGAAGATAAAGTTATGGAAAAAGAGGAAGCTGAGAAAAAGATAAAAAAATCCAGGAGTATGAGGGGAAAATTAGAGAACTAAGTGATACACTAAAAACAAATAACATATGCATAATTGGTATCCCAGAGGAGGAAGAGAGAGGGAAAGGTGCTGAAGAGGTACTTGAAGAAATCATAGCTGAGAACTTCCCTGAACTGGGGAAGGAAAAAGGCATTGAAATCCAAGAGGCACAGAGAACTCCCTTCAGACGTAACTTGAATCGATCTTCTGCACGACATATCATAGTGAAACTGGCAAAATACAAGGATAAAGAGAAGATTCTGAAAGCAGCAAGGGGTAAACGTGCCCTCACATATAAAGGGAGACCTATAAGACTCGTGACTGATCTCTCTTTTGAAACTTGGCAGGCCAGAAAGAATTGGCACGAGATTTTCAGGGTGCTAGACAGAAAAAATATGCAGCCGAGAATCCTTTATCCAGCAAGTCTGTCATTTAGAATAGAAGGAGAGATAAAGGTCTTCCCAAACAAACAAAAACTGAAGGAATTTGTCACCACTAAACCAGCCCTACAAGAGATCCTAAGGGGGACCCTGTGAGACAAAGTCCCAGAGACATCACTACAAGCATAAAACATACAGACATCACAATGACTCTAAACCCGTATCTTTCTATAATAACACTGAATGTAAATGGACTAAATGCGCCAACCAAAAGACATAGGGTATCAGAATGGATAAAAAAAACAAGACCCATCTATTTGCTGTCTGCAAGAGACTCATTTTAGACCTGAGGACACCTTTAGATTGAGAGTGAGGGGATGGAGAACTATTTATCATGCGACTGGAAGCCAAAAGAAAGCTGGAGTAGCCATACTTATATCAGACAAACTAGACTTTAAATTAAAGGCTGTAACAAGAGATGAAGAAGGACATTATACAATAGTTACAGGGTCTATCCATCAGGAAGAGCTAACAATTATAAATGTCTATGCGCCGAATACCGGAGCCCCCAAATATATAAAACAATTCCTCATAAACATAAGCAACCTTATTGATAAGAATGTGGTAATTGCAGGGGACTTTAACACTCCACTTACAGAAATGGATAGATCATCTAGACACACGGTCAATAAAGAAACAAGGGCCCTGAATGATACATTGGATCAGATGGACTTGACAGATATATTTAGAACTCTGCATCCCAAAGCAACAGAATATACTTTCTTCTCGAGTGCACATGGAACATTCTCCAAGATAGATCATATACTGGGTCACAAAACAGCCCTTCCTAAGTTTACAAGAATTGAAATTATACCATGCTTACTTTCAGACCACAATGCTACGAAGCTTGAAATCAACCACAGAAAAAAGTCTGGAAAACCTCCAAAAGCATGGAGGTTAAAGAACACCCTACTAACGAATGAGTGGGTCAACCAGGCAATTAGAGAAGAAATTAAAAAATATATGGAAACAAACGAAAATGAAAATACAACAATCCAAATGCTTTGGGACGCAGCAAAGGCAGTCCTGAGAGGAAAATACATTGCAATCCAGGCCTATCTCAAGAAACAAGAAAAATCCCAAATACAAAATCTAACAGCACACCTAAAGGAACTAGAAGCAGAACAGCAAAGGCAGCCTAAACCCAGCAGAAGAAGAGAAATAATAAAGATCAGAGCAGAAATAAACAATATAGAATCTACAAAAACTGTAGAGCAGATCAACTAAACCAAGAGTTGGTTTTTTGAAAAAATAAACAAAATTGACAAACCTCTAGCCAGGCTTCTCAAAAAGACAAGGGAGATGACCCAAAGAGATAAAATCATGAATGAAAATGGAATGATTACAACCAATCCCTCAGAGATACAAACAATTATCAGGGAATACTATGAAAAATTATATGCCAACAAATTGGACAACCTGGAAGAAATGGACAAATTCCTGAACACCCACACTCTTCCAAAACTCAATCAGGAGGAAATAGAAAGCTTGAACAGACCCATAACCAGTGAAGAAATTGAATCGGTTATCAAAAATCTCCCAACAAATAAGAGTCCAGGACCAGATGGCTTCCCAGGGGAGTTCTACCAGACGTTTAAAGCAGAGATAATACCTATCCTTCTCAAGCTATTCCAAGAAATAGAAAGGGAAGGAAAACTTCCAGACTCATTCTATGAAGCCAGTATTACTTTGATTCCTAAACCAGACAGAGACCCAGTAAAAAAAGAGAACTACAGGCCAATATCCCTGATGAATATGGATGCAAAAATTCTCAATAAGATACTAGCAAATCGAATTCAACGGCATATAAAAAGAATTATTCACCATGATCAAGTGGGATTCATTCCTGGGATGCAGGGCTGGTTCAACATTCGCAAATCAATCAACGTGATACATCACATTAACAAAAAAAAAGAGAAGAACCATATGATCCTGTCAATCGATGCAGAAAAGGCCTTTGACAAAATCCAGCACCCTTTCTTAATAAAAACCCTTGAGAAAGTCGGGATAGAAGGAACATATTTAAGATCATAAAAGCCATTTATGAAAAGCCCACAGCTAACATCATCCTCAACAGGGAAAAACTGAGAGCTTTTTCCCTGAGATCAGGAACACGACAAGGATGCCCACTCTCACCACTGCTGTTTAACATAGTGCTGGAAGTTCTAGCATCAGCAATCAGACAACAAAAGGAAATCAAAGGCATCAAAATTGGCAAAGATGAAGTCAAGCTTTCGCTTTTTGCAGATGACATGATATTATACATGGAAAATCCGATAGACTCCACCAAAAGTCTGCTAGAACTGATACATGAATTCAGCAAAGTTGCAGGATACAAAATCAATGTACAGAAATCAGTTGCATTCTTATACACTAACAATGAAGCAACAGAAAGACAAATAAAGAAACTGATCCCATTCACAATTGCACCAAGAAGCATGAAATACCTAGGAATAAATCTAACCAAAGAAGTAAAGGATCTGTATGCTGAAAACTATAGAAAGCTTATGAAGGAAATTGAAGAAGATACAAAGAAATGGAAAGACATTCCCTGCTCATGGATTGGAAGAATAAATATTGTCAAAATGTCAATACTACCCAAAGCTATCTACACATTCAATGCAATCCCAATCAAAATTGCGCCAGCATTCTTCTCGAAACTAGAACAAGCAATCCTAAAATTCATATGGAACCACAAAAGGCCCCGAATAGCCAAAGGAATTTTGAAGAAGAAGACCAAAGCAGGAGGCATCACAATCCCAGACTTTAGCCTCTACTCCAAAGCTGTCATCATCAAGACAGCATGGTATTGGCACAAAAACAGACACATAGACCAATGGAATAGAATAGAAACCCCAGAACTAGACCCACAAACGTATGGCCAACTCATCTTTGACAAAGCAGGAAAGAACATCCAATGGAAAAAACACAGCCTCTTTAACAAATGGTGCTGGGAGAAATGGACAGCAACATGCAGAAGATTGAAACTAGACCACTTTCTCACACCATTCACAAAAATAAACTCAAAATGGATAAAGGACCTGAATGTGAGACAGGAAACCATCAAAACCCTAGAGGAGAAAGCAGGAAAAGACCTCTTTGACCTCAGCCGTAGCAATCTCTTACTCGACACATCCCCAAAGGCAAGGGAATTAAAAGCAAAAGTGAATTACTGGGACCTTATGAAGATAAAAAGCTTCTGCACAGCAAAGGAAACAACCAACAAAACTAAAAGACAACCAACGGAATGGGAAAAGATATTCGCAAATGACATATCGGACAAAGGGCTAGTATCCAAAATCTATAAGAGCTCACCAAACTCCACACCCGAAAAACAAATAACCCAGTGAAGAAATGGGCAGAAAACATGAATAGACACTTCTCTAAAGAAGACATCCGGATGGCCAACAGGCACATGAAAAGATGTTCAGCGTCGCTCCTTATCAGGGAAATACAAATCAAAACCACACTCAGGTATCACCTCACGCCAGTCAGAGTGGCCAAAATGAACAAATCAGGAGACTATAGATGCTGGAGAGGATGTGGAGAAACGGGAACCCTCTTGCACTGTTGGTGGGAATGCAAATTGGTGCAGCCGCTCTGGAAAGCAGTGTGGAGGTTCCTCAGAAAATTAAAAATAGACCTACCCTATGACCCAGCAATAGCACTGCTAGGAATTTATCCAAGGGATACAGGAGTACTGATGCATAGGGCCACTTGTACCCCAATGTTCATAGCAGCACTCTCAACAATAGCCAAATTATGGAAAGAGCCTAAATGTCCATCAACTGATGAATGGATAAAGAAATTGTGCTTTATATACACAATGGAATATTACGTGGCAATGAGAAAAAATGAAATATGGCCTTTTGTAGCAACGTGGATGGAACTGGAGAGTGTGATGCTAAGTGAAATAAGCCATACAGAGAAAGACAGATACCATATGGTTTCACTCTTATGTGGATCCTGAGAAACTGAACAGGAACCCATGGGGGAGGGGAAGGAAAAAAAAAAAAAAAGAGGTTAGAATGGGAGAGAGCCAAAGCATAAGAGACTGTTAAAAACTGAGAACAAACTGAGGGTTGATGGGGGGTGGGAGGGAGGAGAGGGTGGTTGATGGGTATTGAGGAGGGCACCTTGTGGGATGAGCACTGGGTGTTGTATGGAAACCAATTTGTCAATAAATTTCATAAAAAATATAAATAAAAATAAAAATAAATAAAAAATAAATAAAAAAAATAAAATATGCTAGTTTTCTTGTGGATACTAAACTAAAAAAAAAGATACCATTTCCATGAAAATACTTTTTCTAAATTTACATCTGGTATTTTGTTTTCTGTGTCTAGAACTACATTTTCCAATACAGCAGGCACTAGCCACATGTGGTTATTTAGACTTAATTATTTACAATAAAAATTAAATTAAAAATTCTGTCCCTCAGTCACCATAGTCACATTTGGGGTACCAATTATATTGTTGGATAGTGCAGATATTGACCATATACACTATCATGGAATGTTGTATCAAGTAACAATCGTCTGGAGAGTTCTATATACTAAGCTAGGCTTTGAAACCATCAGTTTCAACAGCTTCCAGATCAGACTGACAGCTTCAATGAACCAGCATAACTAGTTGAAAGAGAAAATCTAGTTAACTCAAAGGGTTATTCCCACTGCACTTTGGTCTGTTTTTGAAATATCAAGCGATTTCATGTACGTTAGAAATGTAAGAGGAAAGGTAGTATAAAATGCCTCCTCTTTTCAAATTCCTCTACCATTAAAAGGAGATCATGGCAAGAGCTTCCTACTGGAATGGGAGACTTGGAAATGGGAGCCTAGGCTCCAGTTCCCAATAATTCCTTGCATGTATGATACTGGCTAAATTATTTGACCTAAGTCAAATAGATGAGTTTACTCATCTGTACAATCAGAATACTGTGTTCATTTGCTTTTAGATTACCATTTGTTTCTGCAATTTTCAGTTACATGAATTAGACTTCTAGTGCTGCTACCTGAAATCTACCCAGAATTGCCATGGATACCATTTAATGAGGGATATATACTTTATATGTATCAAACACAATTGCTGTGGTTACACATAATTTTTTTGAGTATCTACTTGTAAGGAAATAATAATCAAGAGGACTGGTCTCTAAAGTAGAGTGCTTATACCTCACGAAAGACATAGTTGATTCTTAAAACTGGAGGAATGATATGTTAAAATTTCTCTATTTATTCACTGTTTATTTAAAATAAGCCTTGGCTTTTTCCTCCCTGGCTGCTTGAAGCCTGGCTGGCATCACGAACAATACAGTAACTATCTGGACCAGGAAGTTCATGACCAACCGTCTACTTCAGTGGAAACAAATGGTCTTTCATGTCCTTCACTCTGGGGAGGTGATAGTAGCTAAGGCAGAAATTCGGGATAAACTAGGTGAAATCTATAAGACCACACGAGATGTCATCTTTGCATGTGGTTTCATACCCCATTTTGGTGGTGGCAAGACAGGTAGCTTCCACATCATTTATGATTCATTGGATTATGCAAAGAAAAATGAACCCAAACTTGGAAGACAGACAGACTTGCAAAACATGGCAAGAAGACAAAGATCTCAAGAAAACAGTGAAAGGAACTCAAGAACAAAATGAAGAAAGTCGGGGGACTGCAACAACGAGTATTGCTCCTGGCAAAAAGAAATGAAGTATCGCAGTGAGCTATAGATTGGACAACCAAAGGAATGAAGATTCTGCAGTGACCTTATCTGTGGTCATTGGGCAGATTTTTCATGAGACGATTAATAAATTAGGAACTTTAAAAAAATAAACTTTGGAATAATATAGGGATTATCAATAGTATGCTTATATATGAGTGAAATATTGTCAAGAAATAATACTTATCAATATGTATACATGTGAATATATATGAAATAATGCATATACTTACTGGAAGTGCATGTTCAGATATTTTTAAAGTTTTGGAGTGGTAAATCATAGAAGTTTGGAGACCAATTGTATAAGAGGAGAGAGACAGGAAAACAATAATACAGTATGTGAGAAATGCTTTAAAAAGAATATAAGATTCAATAAGTGCACAACAGAGAACATAATAATCATGAGTAGGGGTCGGGGCAGGACACCTTTTCAAAGATGTGGTCCTTGAATTGAATCATCCAAGTGAGAAGCAAAGGTAATCTGGGCAGAATCAATGTCATGTGCAGTGCCCTAACCAGTGTGAAAAATGTAGGAACCACAAGTGGTTCATTGTAGCTGGAAGCTACATTGTATATCAGACAGAAAAGAGTAAGAGACAAGACTGGAGAGGAGTTTCCATTTCTCCTAAAGTGTTTTAGCTATGCTACCCCTTTTTTCTTTGCCAAACTTTTTTAAATATTAATTTTAAAAATTAGGGTTATATATCTTTCTTTTTAATAATTTGGATAATTTATGGGATGCCTGGGTGGCTCAGTTGTTTAACAACTAACTCTTGATTTTGGCTCAGGTCATGATTTCACCATTTAGGAGATCGAACCCCACATGGGAGTCTATGCTGACAGCCTGGAACCTGCTTGGGATTCTCTCTGTCCCTCTCTGTCTCTCTGTCCCTCCCCTGCTCACTTGCTCTCTCAAAATAAATATATAAACTTAAAAAATAATTTGAAAATTTCCAAATTATTATACGCAGAAAAAAAGGGAATGGTCTGAGAATTTTCCAGGTTTCCATGTTTTACTAAGCTAGTCCAAATTTAGTATAAACACTGAAGAAAACTTAAGGCGTCTAAAAATCTCTAAGACTTTTCTAAATACTTCCAAAACTGACTTATTCTAAATATTAGATGTCATTGTTGATCTTTGTAATTTCTAGTGTTTAGCATTATTTTTATTTTTTACCCTTTTTATTTTTTCAATCCTAATAACTTAGAAATAAATAAATAACTTGGAACCATGACCTTGATTTTTCTCAAGAGAAAAAGGAAAATTACTTTTCTACATGATGAGACAGAGAGAAAGAGAGAAAGAGAGAGAGAGAGAGAGAGACAGAATGTGAGCTGGGGAGGGCCAGAGAGAGAAGGAGACCCAGAATCCAAAGCAGGCTCCGGGCTCTGAGCTGACAGTACAGAGCCCGATGCGGGGCTCAAACTTGCAAACTGTGAGATCATGACCTGAGCTGAAATTGGACACTTAACCGACTGAGCCACCCAGGCACCCCTGCATGATGATACTTATATTCAAGAAAAATGGTTTATTGTTTATGACATCTATAAATACTCTTATATTACAATAAATTTCACTATTATCCATCACAATTTAATTGCTTTAACAGTAGTTTCTGATTAAACGTAATGCTATTATTTTTTGCTAGAGTTATTTGGTAAAGAAAAATGTTGTGAAAATCAGGGAAATTTCAAAATAGATTTATATTTAAATGATCTCATAGGGAATAAGTATTATCCTGGGAATGAATTTCCTATTCATTTGAAATACTTGAATTTATTAAAGGTATAAGGGCACTAGATGGTAGACTCTTTCTGCCAGACCCTAGATGGTCTAAGAAACACCATTACATTTCCTGTTTTTCCCCTTCACTGTTTGCAGACCTCTGGGTTTATAAAATTAACTAGAAACTACATAATAGTAATAGAATTAATACTTAAGTGAGGCACCTGGGTGGCTCAGTCATTTAAGCATTGGAGTTTGGCTCAGATCATGATCTCGCGGTTCATGAGTGTGAGCCCCACATCAGGCTATCTGCTGTCAGCACAGAGCCCCCTTTGTATTCTCTGTCTCCCTGTCTCTCTGCCCTTCCCCTACTTGCATGCACACATGCTTGCTTGCTCTCGCTCTCTCTCTCTCTTTCTTTCTCTCTCTCAAAAATAAATAAACATTAGAAAAAAGACTTAAGTTCCCCTAATCTTTTTACTGGCTGGTCAATGTCAATTCACTGCTGGGTTTGTACTGGGGAGAAATTATATATATCTAAAGACCTCACTAGGAAAGTATCCACTACTGATTATTTCAGGTATACTGAAAATACCGCTGACCAACTCTAAATATGCTGCATAAAAATGAGGTTCAATAAATTTAACTTTAGGAAAGACATCTGTATTGGATGCTACAAGTTAAAAAGTATTATCAATTACAAATTTACCTCTCATCGGAAGATTCTTTTAAATAAGTGTGAAAGTTTTCGTCTTGAGTTTTATCAACTTTGTTGACCATAGAAAACTACCTTCTCATGACATTTTCTACTAATTATATACACTTTTTAAGTTTATTTATTTATTTTGAAAGAAAGAGAGAGTATGCATGTGAGAGAGAGCAAGGGAGGGGCAGAGAGAGAGGGAGAGAGAATCCCAAGCAGGCTCCATGCTGTCAGCCTAGAGCTCGACATAGGGCTCGATCTCATGAACCAAACTGTGAGATCACAACCTGAGCTGAATCCAAGAGCTGGACACTTAAGTGATGGAGCCACCCAGGAACCTCTATTAATTACATTTAAACACAGTAAGTAAGGAAAAATTTCCTTTCAGAAATTGTTAAAGAATAGTTTCAACTCCAGTACTTCTATTATAGAGTCCAGGAATGGCAAAACTGAAAATGCTTATAAAGAGTAAATTATTTACAACTTTTATTTTTATGGCCTATTTCATCATTTATTCTCCATCCTACACAATTGTTTTGTAATATTAAATGTCTTCAATAATGAAGCAGGAGAATGAAATGCTTCGTAAGAGACTTTTTCACTTTTTGTTAACAGAAGATGGATATTTGGGGATGTAAGATTTTATCAAGTCCACTTCTAAATTGATGACACATGTCTTAGATTATAAGCTCTAGAGAGGAAGATGTAGTCAACCCTGATATGCTTAAATCAACAATGTGCTAAGTAGAAATGAGTGATAGTGTATTATTTTAATTCACACAGTAAGTTAGGATATTAAAAATAAATTTGTTTTTAGTACAGATTATTTACTACTTACCATGTCATGTGCCTGTCACTAGGCAATTATTTAAAATATCTCTTTTTTATAGACCATAGGAAAAAATTGTATTAACTCTGTCCAGCAATTAAACAAACTGAGGTGCAGAGAAAATAAAGGGTGGAACAGATACATGGTAGGAGATACTGTGATATCTAACCCAGAGTTTCAGAGTTTTGGTATACTCAGAGCTGCCTTTGTTCATTTAAATGGACACTCAAAATTTAACTTTTCTTTTTTTGCAAAACATTAAGTTGTTCATAATTTGTGGATGACATATATCTGCACATATATAAGAAATTAAGCTACTCTCCTTAGCAATATATATATATATCTATATATATCTATCTATATCTATATCTATATCTATCTATCTATCTATCTATCTATCTATATATATATATCTGGGGATAAAGTACTTGGGTTAAATGAAAAGAGCTAGATTTTACTTTTTTTAATGTTTATTTTTGAGAGAGAGACAGAGCACGAGTGGGGGAGGGGTAGAGAGAGAGGGAGACACAGAATCTGAAGCAGGCTCCAGGCTCTCAGCTGTCAGCACAGAGCCCGATGCAGGGCTCGAACCCACGAACTGTGAGATCATGACCTGAGCCGAAATTGGATGCTTAACCGACTGAGCCACCCAGGTTCCCCAAAAAGCTAGATTTCACCTTAGAGTGTCTTGTTACTTTCTATATAACCTTGAAGAAGGCCTTTTTTTCCTTCTATGTCTCAGTTTCCTCATTTCCCCTTGTATCCTTCTGGTCTCTGCTACAGTGATGCTGCAAAGCAATGAATAACTAAATCAACCACTAAATCTCACTAAATCTCTTAAAACAACAAACATTTTTCTTGCTGACAGATTTGCAGGTCAGTCAGGGTGGCTTGGTTTCAGGCTGTGGGTTAGATCTAGGTCTTGTCTCCACATCTTTCATTTGGAGAGGATCAGTTACTTTTGTGACACCTGCCCAGAAAGACAAGAGGCTGAGCCAAACCACACCAACACGGTTAAAACCCTCCACTCACGCCACATCTGCTAACTCTTCATCATCCAAAGTTAATTATGTGCTGAAGCTCAAGGTCAATGGGGCAGAGATGTTAAATCCAACTAATCTAGCAACAAACAGTACTAAGTTGCACAGCAAAGGGAATGTGTGCAGAATGAAACTGTCCCAACCAACTTTATTTTAAGGCACTGCATATTTGCATATTTATATGTAGCTTTAGAAATGATGTGCATATGTGAGGATCCTTTAGTAGAGCTATGGTATGTTATGTACAGGCTAATGAAAAAAATTCCCATTAGAAAAATATATTTGTGGAGCGCCTGGGTGGCTCAGTCGGTTGAATGCCTTCCGCTCAGGTCGTGATCTCATGTTTCGTGGGTTTGAGCCCCACATTGGGCTCTCTGCTCTCAGAGCAGAGCCTTCTTTGATCCTCTGTCTCCCTCTCTCTGTGCCCCTGCCCTACTCACACACACACACACACACACACACACACACACACACTTTCTGTCTCTCTCTCTCTCTCTCTCCTAAAAATAAATAAATAAACTTTAAAAAAAAAAAGAAAAGAAAAATATGTTTGCATTAAGAAGATTAAGTTTTACATATTTTGAGGCTCTGATAGCATTAATCATTTCTTCAACATTGTCAGATTATTGAATTTCATGAAACAAATCTTACAGAAACCAAGGGATTGTATGAATATACATATGATTTTTAATTTAGTTTTACATATTTCCTTTGCTAAATAGGGCATGCAGTTTACTGGACAGTGCATAAAGCAAAGCTTTCCCTATTGGTACCAAGTTGGCAGGCAATTTGGTTTTAATCCTATCTAGAGATTGCTCGTGCATTCCCGTACATTTCAACTCTGATCCTCTAATGGTCGTCTGTTATGCTGTGATTACATGGATGAACTGCGAAGAGATCATCTGACTAAATTGTCAAGTTAAGGGCAAGTATCTGCACAAAGGAAAAATACTACAAATCAGTATAAAAGAGGCTGTGACTTACAATGAAGTTTGATGCTTTAAAAATAATAGAAATACTCCACTTTAAAAATTCTCCCCATGAAAGTGTTTTAAGAAGTAATTCTCTACATTGTTGACAATCTCAACAGAATGGTTATATTCTAGATGGATTTTGAGACAAATATCTTTTGTTCCTATAGTTATACTAAAGCTAGAAAGTGCTAAGAGGTCACATCACACCTTCTATAGCAACTGATGGAGTTCAGTTTTGTGTACCATTCTTTTGTATTCTATTATCAGAAAAACAACTGTCTATGACAAGCTTTTCTCAAGAATATTATATTTCTTGGTTCAAACTCCATCACTTTCTTCAGTGTTTCTTTCTATGTAATAACAATAGAAGATAAATTTTGAGAGAGTCTCATTGGTTCTTCAGTAAAAGACACAAGAGATTGAGGGCATCTGAGTGGTTCAATCATTTAAGCGCCTGACTCTTAATTTTGGCTCAGGTCATGGTCTTATGATTCATGAGTTCAGCCCCACATCTGGCTCTGTCCTGGGTATGGAGCCTGCTTGAGATCCCCTCTCTCTCTCCCTCAGTCCCTCCTCCTCTCAAAGAAATAAGATCTTTATTTTTTCTTCAGTTTATTTATTTATTTATTTAGAGAGAGTGAGAGATGTGGGACGGGAAGAGAGAGAGGGACAGAGAGAATCCCAAGCAGGCTTCGCACCTTCAGCACAGAGCCTGATGTGGGGCTCAGACTCACAAACCATGAGATCATGACCTGAGCCAAAATCAAGAATGAGATGCTTAACCAACTGATCCATTCAGGTGCCCCTAAAATAAAATCTTGGAAAGATACAAGAGTATGAGCCAAATCCAAGGTGGGCAATATTCTCTCTATTGGTATATAGGACCTGCAACCCCACTCCCTTCTGCTAGCTTTGTGGAAGAATGAAATACCTTTTCCACTCATGCTTTATCCAGAATGTAAACAAAGTTGCATGCTTCTAAGCATTACCTTACTTTTGATATCCCAGAATTCAGTTCCCATGTGTAAGATCTCATGGACACAACCTGAATTTCTCTCAGAATCTTACGGGCAGTTAATTCCACTGTGCCTCTCATCCTTTTCTCATTCTTAGCTAACATTTAGTGAGAGTTTTTAGATTAGCTAAGTGCTTTCCATGCATCATGCCATGTGTACTGTCTACTAATTAACTGACCTCTGCTTAATTGTCTTTAGCTGAAAATTGGAAATTATCATAGTACCCATCTCCTGGGGTTGTTTTAAAAATTGAATAAACTGATGAATGTAAAGTGCTTAGAAAAAAGGTGCCTAGAATATAGTAGGCAATCAGGAAATAAAAGTATTTTCATTTACTTATTGAAAAAATATAAGCATCTAATGCATGCCAAGCACTGTTCTAGGGACTGGGAATTTAAAAATTTTTGGAACTAGCATTTTTTATGTCTACACAAAACTTCAAAAATCTAACAGCTTTATGCCTATGTTGTTAGCCACATCCCTGAAACAAAAGAGTCAAATGTGGCCATAGGATTCTCAGAAAAGAGAGCTGAGAGTCAAGACTCAGGTTTAAGTTTCTAGGCTTCTCGTTTTGTGATACTGGGCAAGTGACTTCATCTTTCTGTTTCTCCACTTGTAAAATGAAAAGACTGTGTTCTCAGCTTTGTTCATTCATTCCATAAACAATTACTGACCACATACCATGTGCCATGTCCCTTTGTTATGTGTACTCAAGAGGAGGGCACAGGGATAGTATATGAAAGTGAGATATTTGTACTGCCCTGGGGGCAGGAGGAATCAGGAAGGCTTCACTTTTTTGTTGTTGTTAGTAGTAGCTTTTTTTTTAACTGAGCTCAATGTGTATTTTTTTTTATTTTTTAGACTCTTTGTTTTTAATTTAAATTTTAGTCAGTTAACATACAGTGCAATATGGTATCAGAAGTAGAATTCAGTGATTCATCACTTACATACAACACCCAGGTAGGTGTGTGTGTGTGTGTGTGTGTGTGTGTGTGTGTGTGTGTGTGGCACCTCTTCTATATCCATTCATCACTCAATAGATATTTGGGCTCTGTCCACAGTTTAGCTATTGTTGATAATGCTGCTATAAAGGGTGCATGTAGGCCTTTGAATCTGTATTTTTGTATCCTTTGGGTAAATACCTAATAGTGCAATTGCTGGATCATAGGGTAGATCTATTTTTAGTTTCTTGAGGAACCTCCATACTGTTCTCTAGAATGGCTACACCAGCTTGCATTCCTACCAACAGTGCAAGAGGGTTCCCCTTACTGTGTATCCTAGCCAACACCTGTTGTTTCTTGTATTTTTATTTTAGCCATTCTGACAGGTGTGAGGTGATATTTCATTGTTTTGATTTGTATTGCCTTGATGATGAGTGATGTTGAGCATCTTTCCATGTGTTGGCCATCTGGATGTCTTGGGAATTTAATTTTGAGCAAGAGAGACAAGAATCCTATTCTCATGGAATTGACATTTCAATGAAAGATGACCAACAATAAGCAGAGAAGCAAAAGATAGGTACTAGCAATAAAACTCTTTTATAAATGAGGAAATTAAAATGGAATTGAATTTATGTTGCCCAGGATTACAAAGCTAAAAGGTGATAGAGCCTGGATTAGGATCCAGGATTATGGTACCCCAAAGCCCAAACTTTAAACCTGCCATCATCTCCATGCTGTTATACTTGTTATGATCGCTGAAACATTTTCTCCCTGCAGGCTTCCTCTTTTACCCTTTTCTACTCCATCCTCTGAAATCACTATACCACATCTTTTCCTTTAGTGTAACTTGATTCTCCTTGGAAGTGAATATATCAGTTACTACAGTGATTCTAAAACTTAACTACATTTTGGAATCACGTGGAGATCATTCATACAATACAAATATCTTCATTGCCCCACAGAGATTCTAATTGAATTATTCTGGGTTGTGGACCAAGTGATGCAGCTTTTTAGAATGATGGCTGCTAATGCTCTAAAAAGGTTATCATCAAGTTGCCTACTCTTTCACTTTAATTTCTCTCTTTGGACAATTTCCTAAGTTCTTTGGAAATTTCGATTATTAAGGATCCCTTGAACCAAGTGGATTTTACTGTCTTCCAGGTTATCACTTGCAACTCTTTCTAAACACCTAGGTATCCAAAGTACATGCAGGTACTTGATGGTGTTGGCTTCCCTCTAGATGGCTATATTGGATAGTCTCTTGATCTCTTTACTTTACACAAATCTCTTCATTACATTAAAAAAATCCTCCTAGCATTTTCCTCCAGTGAGCACCTATTATTCTGGCCCTCTTGAACCTAGTTTCTGAGAAGTGTCTCTGCCTTGTGTCCACACTTATCTGTGAGTCATCTTCAATAATTGCATTTCTACTCAATTTGTATCTGCATGTGCTACCAGAAAAAAGAATGCACACCTCGGGGGATGTTGTCACAATGCAATTTTATTTTGGTCTCACCTTTACCATTTTATTCAGTGGAATAATATAATACTGCCCCTCAGTAGTATTCAACACAAATTCATGTTGGCTCTTTCTTATACCTAGTCCACAGGACACATTTATACATTTTGTGCTTCCAAAGGTTGTAGGCTGATCCTAATGCAACTGTCTAAATCCTGTGGTTACTTTAAGCTTTCTCAAGCAGGAGTCAAGCACAAGTTCTCCATATCTGAGCATCACAGACATAGACTGAGGGTCCATATGGAACTTCCCATTACTAGAGGGGACAAAGGAGGGGAAGGTGATGAATAACAAACCTCCAAAGAAATCTCTTCCTTCTCTTTTATTTGACTCACTTTAATAATGGAATGGAATACATTCCACATTTATAATGAAATACATTATCACATTAGTTCCTTCATCATTCTTAGCATCACTGTAAGCGATACAACCAGACATCATGTGCTTTATGATGTGATGTAATGAGGTATCCCTGCTTAAAAAAATTGACCCTAAATCAAATCAACCTCTAGATTTAATTTAGAGTTTATAGCTCATACATGGCTTAAATGGTACTACTAGGAAGGATGGAACTAAAAAAAAAATGTAAAAATCCTTATGTGACAAATGACCTAATTTCTCCAGAAAATCAAGTGTAAGGGAAAAAAGAGGTGGGGATGTGCAGCTCTTAGAGAATAAAAGAGACTTAAAGGACAAAAGAGCCAAACGTGATAAGCAGATCTTGTATGGAACCTAATTAAAAAGAAAAAGCAAAACAAACAAACTGTAACAGTCATTTTTGAGAGAATGAGAGCATTTGAATATTGTCTAGTTATTATATAGCATTAAGAAGTCACTGTAAATTTTGACAGGTATGAAAAAAACATGTTAAAAATCAATATCTCTTTGTCATTTAGGCATGTATAATAAAGTTTTACATATAAAATGACAATGTCTAGTACTCATTTTAAAACTTCTACCTTCTAACATGCTGGAGATAAAAAAAAGTGGGCAATTACTATTCCGGGGACTGGGTTTAATATACTAGTGTATTTAACTTTGTGTATGTGTGAAAACTTTTGGAAATTTATATCATTTTTTCCATTTAATTTAGTTTTTCTGTTAGTGTTGACTTTTGTTTATTCTTTCACAATTCACGGATCTGTGTATTTAAAACTATCCCCAAGTGAATGTGCCCATTGTTCAGATATAATTACTTCTGTGGGGAATGATTCCCAACTGAGTGTTTAGCATTATTTCTTTGCCAGTTCAGGTCTCACATATTTATCTGAAATTAGATATAAAATATTATAAATATTTAAATATTATAAAAAATTATATTAAGTCTTCAGCATGGAAGGAAGATCTCTGTATGTGTGACTAGGAAAACTTCATTATCGTTGGGGTTATCCTGGTACTGTTGTTTTTCACTATTAATTGATACCAATATTGCACAAACCATAAATATATACATAAACTTTTTAGTAGGGTTTAAACATGAAACACTTTGGTCTTTCTCTTTAGAATAAGTCCCCTAAAAGGAACTACTCATTTCTGTTATTCCATCCCTGCAAAGATTGCTAAAGCCTAATCAGAATGTTACAGCCCACTTGGCTTTTGACTGTATATCTTAGCTTTACCTCACAAAGTTACCAGATTTTATGGAGAGTAGACGATGTCTATATTCCCATGGTAACAGGATAACTTCTTGGAAAGACAAGAGATATTGAAAGTTCAAGATCCTAATCTATAATAGTGTTCCTCTAAAGCAGCGTTTAGCAAATTTGCCTCACCATAAGATTTACCTTGGATATTATTATTGAAAATTATTTGAAATGCAAGGTCTGAGCTACTCTCCTGGAGATCCCTAAAGATTTTGGTTCAGTAGGTTCTGGATGGGCCCCTAAATGTGTTTTTTTATTATGAAATTTATTGTCAAATTGGTTTCCATACAACACCCCGTGCTCATCCTAACAGGTGCCCTCCTCAATACCCATCACCCACCCACCCCTCCCTCCCACCCCCCATAAACCCTCAGTTTGTTCTCAGTTTTTAGGAGTCTCTTATGTTTTGGCTCCCTCCCTCTCTAACCTAAACGTGTTTTTAACAAGCTCCTCAGATGATTCTCATGAGAACCCGCCTTTGAGAAACACTGCTTTAAATTAATGCATTTCAGTTTAACTAGTATGGAACATGCAGGCATCTTTTTACTGCCACCAGTGAGCTATGGTCCTGGGAGGTGGCTTGTGCACAAAGTCTACAAAATATCTAACTGCAAAGAAATAGCTAGAATCCTTATATCCCTGCTTAGGTTTGCGCATCATGACAGACTCAGGTTTTAGTTTTCAACTCTTCATATTACAATCACCTGGGAAGCTTAAAAAATACCAGTGCAGAAGGCCAAGCCCTAGAGGGCATGTAACAGGACGTAGGTTTTATTTTATTTTATTTTATTTTATTTTATTTTATTTTATTTTATTTTATTTTATTATTTTATTTTATCTTATCTTATCTTATCTTATTTTATTTTATTTTATTTTTTAAGGCTTCCTCTGTGGTTCTAAAATGAAAACAGATTTGAGAAATACTAAGGTTGAGTTGTGTAACAGGCCGTTGCAATTTTAGCAAATATTACTCTTCTTAAAGAGAATGGGGTTAGAAGGATCTGTCTGTCCCATAAGATCTGAAAGAGAATAGATCATATTTCTGTGAACCTTTGTAAAACCTTTGAGCATTAAGAGACTCCATTTTATGACTGAGATAACATCCTGTTTTAAAACAGGAACAGCAATGAATCATTGAACTAAGTAAGGACATACAATTGAGCACCTGACTTCTATGTGCATTTTAAACAAAAGTTGGACAGTCTGCAAAAAAGACTCTCCTAGCAACTAACATGATATACCTAGAAAACCAATGAACTGTAATTTGTTCTATTATCTCCCAATCATAATTCTTAGTAGACAACTGATGTGAGGGATCTTATACTTTTTCTTTTTTCCGACAAAAACCCCTAACGTTTTTCCTCTGACAGGACAAAGTTTGGATTGCCTCCCAAATCTGTGCTACCCCAATTGCAATTCTAAGACCCCAAATGAATGCTTATGTTTTCAGTTCTCTTTTCTCAGTTGACATTTCAATCCCATCCTTCTCTCGATGTTATGTACATTTTTATTTGTGTTGCATGGGAGTGGATGGGGTGGTTCGGACTTAATTTCTTCTTGGTCACCTTTGACTATAATTTTCCCTTTGCTAATATTTTTGTTCTCTATGCTCAGCCTTAAAATTTGCCTTTTTGTGTGTCTAGGCATCTAAATTAAATGTTCAGACTCATTCCTCACTTCTCTCAATAAAACTTTATTACACTGAAACAGACTATACTAAGAGGAGGTCAAAGGACTGGTCTGATGCCTAAAGATATAGAAAAATCTTTAACTGAATGGTCTTAAAACAGCTATTCTCTAGCATTATTCAGGTATCTCAACTCTTCTTTGATCTTGAGAGTGGAAGACCAAGCAAGCATAGGAAACCAAATCTGGAATTTCCCTGTTCCTTTAAATATAATGAAGATTAACTCAAAACACCATTCCATAGTATGTAGAAAGTCTAACTTCTATTTCAGTGAAACAGCTCAAGTTCAGTGTTCTCATGTTCAGTTCTGACCCTAAACTCCATTTCCCTACATTGGTCCAGGTGATGATGATCTAAAGTCATACTAGATGCCCCCAAAGGGTACAGAAATACTGATTTGAAGGAGCACATGAACCTTTATAGCAGCATTTATCAATAATAGCCAAATTATGGAAGGAGCCCAAATGTCCATCAACTGATGAATGGATAAAAAAGGTGTAGTATATATATACAATGGAATATTACTCAGTCATCAAAAAGAATGAAATCTTGCCATTTGCAATGATATGGATGAAGCAAGAGTGTATTATATTAAGTGAAATGAATCAGAGACAGACAAATACCATGTTATTTTACTCATATGTGGGATTTAAGAAACCAAACAGATGAACATAGGAGAAGGGGAAAAATAGAGGGAAGCAATCCATGAGAGACTTTTAACTGTAGAGAACAAACTGACGGTTGCTGGAGGGGAGGTGGGCAGAGAATGGGCTAAATGGGTGAATGGTATTAAGGAGGCACTTGCTATGTTAAGCCCTGGGTGTTATATGTAAGTGATGAATCACTAAATTCTACTCCTGGAGCCAGTGTTACACTATATATTAACTAACTAGAATTACAGTAAAAATAAAAAAAATAAAGTTATTCATGCTTTCCCTATTCTTCACCATGTTTGCTTAAATATAGAACCTAGTTTATTTCCTTCATCCACACAAAAGACTGTTATGTATCAAAATTTATTGAAATGTGGGACATATAGGGGATTTCCAGAGATGCAATGTAAAAGTAAAAGCAAATAATGGAATATCTGTTCTTTAGAAAAGTCTCTCCATTATTTCTACAACTCAAGCTTCAGCCTCCCAACATTTTGTTTTCAATAGAATACTGTACACATTGGCCCTGTGGTGAATAAGTTGTAACCATATATACTTTATAAAATCTCTATCATCTGTCTATCTAAATTGAAAACATGTGCTCTGTAGAAAGTTTACTTTAAAATTTTAAAACTCTTAAGGAGGACACTTGTTATGATGAGCCCTGTATGTTAACTAACTAGAATTTAAATAAGAATTTTAAAAAATAAGAGAAACAAATTTTAAAACTTCAAACACTTTCTAAAATCTACAGATTCTAAAGACTAGAATGCCTTTTGTCTACTGAATACTTGGGTGCATATATATATATATATATATATATATATATATATATATAATTTGAGAATGTTATACAAAAATTCATGTATATGAACAATATGAAAAAAAGTTCTTCAGTGTTAAAAAATGTAAAAAAATTGCATAGACAAAATTAACTATAGACCGCAAGATGGGAGAGTTCACACAGTGGAAACTCAAAGAGAGAATAAACATGAAAAGGTGTGCAAACTCACTAGTTACTGAGGAAATGTGAAATAAACCCCAATAAGATGAAAAAAGCACAGTGAAATACTATTTCAATGCCCATTATGCTTAGAAAAAAATAATATTACTAAGTTCCATCAAAGATGTGAAAAGCATAATTGAGTTGACATTAACTTCTCTTTAAACTGAGGACCTCAAAAATCTCTCCATTGATTAATTCCAAGTCAGAGTAAGGAGACTCCTGGATTCAGTAGGCTCTCTAAACTTTATTTACTACATAGAAATGATCATATTTCATAATTGTCTTGGGTTTTTGTCCTCTTAATTATTGTCAGTCTTCCTCTCAAGAATATAAACTCCCTGCAGTTAAGAATTGTATCTATTTTGATCACAAAGGTATTCCTATCACTTAGCAGAGAAACTTTAGCAGACAAAATACTTATCAGAGAAAATGTTACTGATCAATAATATTTTTAATACATAAGTAATTTGTGTGTGTGTTATTTTTTAAATTTTATTTGCTTAAATTCAACTTAGTTAAATACAGTGTACTGTTGGTTTCAGGAGCAGAGCCCAGTGATTCATCTCTTACATATGACACTCAGTGCTCATCCCACCCATTGCCCTTCTTAATGCCCATCACCCATTTAGCCCATCCCCGACCCACTTCCCCTCTAGCAACCCTCATTTTGTTTTCTGTATTTAAGAGTCTCTTAAAGTTTGCCTGCCTCTCCATTTTTATCTTATTTTTCCTTCCCTTCCCCTATGTACATCTGTTTTGTTTGTTAAATTCTACATACGAATGAAATCATATGTTATTTGTCTTTCTCTGACTGACTTATTTCACTTTAGCATAATACACTCTAGTTCCATCCATGTTGCAAATGACAAGATTTCATTCTTTTTCATCCCCAAATAGTAATCCACTGTATCCGTATGTTTGTGTGTGTGTGTGTGTGTGTGTGTGTGTGTGTGTGTGTGTGTGTGTATGTGTATATATATGCCACATCTTCTTTATCCATTCATCAGTTGTTGGACCTTTGGGGTCTTTCCATACTTTGGCTATTGTTCATAGTGCTGCTATAAACATTGGGGTGCATGTGCCCGTTCGAATCAGCATTTTTGTATCCTTAGGATATTTACCTAGTGGTACAATTGCTGGGTTGTAGGATAGTTCTATTTTTTATTTTTTAAGGAAACTCCATGTTGTTTTCTAGAGTGGCTATGCCAGTTTACACATTTTTAATACATAAATAATTAATAATTTTGACCTGAGTGTATTATTTGAAGGGAAAAGAGAATATGTTGAGGTCTGAGGAAATAGCATTACATTTATCTTTTAACAGGTAGACTACAGTTTTTAACCAACAATTTTGCTCAATACAGTTCAGTTCAGTTAGTCAAATCTCTGATTTTTTCAACACCATAACTTTTTAACTGTTTGAGTAACCACATATCTCACTCCTAAAAATTCTTTCTGACCTCATATAAGAAACCACCAACTTTAGGTCTCCCAGTAAAAATGTGTTTTGCATTCATTGGCAACCAGGAGTCTTCCCTCCACCCCCATGACTTGTTAGCCTCATTTGGAGACAAAATGAAAAAGAGTATCTAACACGTGTACCTTGTATACATTATTCTTGCTAACTTGATTAGCTAATCTGGACACCCACTAAGTGTTGTATTCTTGGCCTTATTACCCTTGTGATCCCTTCAACCTTTACTCCTGCACCATGCCTGAAAAGAAAAGATGAGTCTTCAGAAAGTATTCTCTTTAAGGCCTTTGCTGTTAGCTGTGTTTTTACATCACTACATCCCAGGAGCAGTACCTGGGTCATTTCAAGTGTTTAATAAATGTTTTTTTGAATGAATGAATGCATTAATTTAACACATCAAGAGCTGAGTAGTCTCTGAAGCATTCCAAGACCAAGTCATACTTGGATATAGTTGTTTCTCTAGCACCTTTCTTTTTATACTTAAAATAGCATATACCAATCCAAAGTCCCATCAGGGTCATGTCATGTCATTGTAAAATGACAATTTAATGTTTAATTTATAGTTTCTTTTTCTTAGAGTCAATTAACACCATCTAGAATACCTGGTTGTCTTTCATTAGGGCTTTGCAGCTTCCCTCTTGGAATTTGTTAAACTAATATTTTGAATGGTGAATTTTGATGGTTTTCTTTTCTCACAGGCGATTTATTCATGTTTTGCATTTGATTAGGAGTCTCATTTTGAATGATTTTTCCCCTTCTTTTTCTCTGTATCTTTCTAGAGTGTTTGCAGTTGCCATCTCAGAGCCTCATCAGCAAGCTTCCATTATATTGATGATTTCAATGTTCCTGCCTCAACAGAAATGGTGGGTAACACAGATCTAGTCACAGAACCAAAGAAAATGTTGCCACTTTCTAGTGTTAAATTTGTATACATATAACTTGAAGTTTTTATTTCAGTTTATTTTATTTTATTTTGAGAGAAAGAGAGTACTGGCATGAGTAGGGGGGAGAGGGGCAGAGGGGGAGAGAGAGAATCTTAAGCAGGCACAGAGTTTGACATGGGGCTCAATCCCATGACCTGGGATCATGATCTGAGCTGAAATCAAGAGTCAGACATTCAACTGAATGAGCCACCCAGGCGACCCACATAAAACTTTCAAAGCCTTAGACTCACAGCTTACTACCTAACATAAAATATCTTCAGCATGCAGAAAATTGGAAAGAATTTTACAATGAGTATTTACATACCCAGTACCAACATTTGACAGTTACCATTTGCTACACTTGTTTTATCACACATCTCTTTATTTATACTTCTACCCATCCATCAAGTTATCTTATTTTTTGTAGGCATTTATATCATAAATTACACATATCAGTATACTTCAGTCCTAAACATTTTAGCATGCAAATTATAAGCTAGAGTTCACTATTTATTTACAGTTTTTTTAATTGAAGTAATATTTACTTACAATGATATGTACACATTTTAAGCATGCAGTTTGATGAGTTTTAACAGATAACTTAAACTCCTATCACAATACAGCATTATCATCACCCGAGAAATGTTTCCATATGCCCCTTTCCAGTCATTCTCCACCTGTATCCCTCCTTTCATAGGTAACCACCGTTTTGACTTTTTTCTACCATAAATTAGTTTGTATCTGCTTGTTCCAGCACTTCCTTTGAATTCTATCCTATGCTATGTACTCTTTTGTGTAAGGCTTCTTTCACTCAGCGTCATGTTTTTGACAGTCACCATCTTAGTCTGTGCAAGAAACTTAGTACTTTGTAATACTAAATAGTATTTCATTATATGATTTTACCATACTTTATTCGATCTCTTATTGATAGAACTTTGATCAGCCCTTGAGCTATGTTTCTAGTTTCGGCTTTTATGAATAGAGCTCTCTATATATTCTTGTGTAAGGCTTTGTGTAAACATATATGCTTGCATATAACTTAGGTAAAAATCTAGGAGTATAGTTCTTGGTTGCAGCATAATATATCTTTAGTTTCATATAAAACTGCCTGACCTTTTAACCCAATGTACTAGTATAATTTTATGACTCTACCCAACAATATATGAGAGTTCTAATTGTTCCATATCTTTGACAAATTAGTTGTGATCAGTATTAATATAAAGAGTCTGGTGGGTTTAGCGGTACCACATTGTCATGTTAATTTCATTTCCCAGATGACAAATGATTTTGAGCTTTTTTCATTTGCTTTTTGGTCATTCCTGGGATAAATACCATTTGTTAGGAATTCTTTTTTTAAGGAGTTGATTTCAGCTTGGTAATATATTTCTGATGATTCCCAAAACAATATTCATTAAGGATATACATATATATATACATATATATATATATATATATATATATATATATATGGCCTTTGTTAGGTTATTCATCTAGGTAGAGCATATTTTGACACAATTATCTCATGAAATATGAATGCATAATCACCAGTGCTTGCCTCCAAGCCTATAGACTAGCAGGTACATGGCTTAAATATTTCTGTTTTGTCTTTGGTTCATGAAGATACTTATTTTAAGCCTGCTATTTTTTTCTTTCTATTATTGTATTATCTATTTTTCTATGCATTTGGAATATTGCAGATGCATTAAATATTTTCTTTCTGTGATGTCTTGACCAGAATTGACATTTTTACCATTGTATCATCAATTTTTCACCCTACTTTTTCTTGATCTGTTTCTTATAAGATTTAAGGGTTCTTTTAATGGCAGGGCACAGCACAAAGACACTTGGATAATTCTAATCGGCAGAAAGACACTTGGATAATTCTAATCGGCAGAACTTTTTGTTACTTAGAGTTGTAAATGAGAGAAGACTGTCAGGCAGGGCTACACAGAGCGTTGCCCCAAGGGACAGGGTAACAACAGCAAAGTGGAGCTGTAGGGGGTAGTTTATGTCTAGCAAGTGGGTGAGGTTAGTGAGATTTCTCAGGCTCCCTATGGATTGGCTAATTTGAATAATTTCACAGTTTCTGGGGTATAGGGGCTTCCCCTAGTTGTCAGGTACCTTGGCTATAAGGTGACTGGGGCTTGTACATAGTGATCTAAAGTTCGAGAACCAAAAAGAGAAGTGGTTGGTGTGTGGCTTTAGTCAGCTGCTCAGGAAGGAAGGAGAACTGACTGGCCTCTAGCCAGGGCCCCAAAACTGACTATAGTTACCATTAAAAAACAAAAACAAAACTGTATTAACAGGCAAATTAGATATGCATATGCCAGTACACCATTCTTCGTTGATTTCCTAAACCCTTTTATGACATAATTTGAAGACTAAGTATGCAAGTCACTGAACTTAGATTTGAGATATAAAATAAAAACTGAAAGTAGGCAAATTGGACTCCCTCAATATTTAAAACTTCTGTCCATCAAAGGACACAATCAGCACAGTGAAAAGTCAACCTGCAGAAGAGGAGAAAATGTTTGCAAATTATGTCTGCTAAGGGGTTAATACTCAGAATGTATAATGAGCTGTAAGTCAAAAGCAAAAAACAAACAACCTGATTAAAAATGGCAAAGGAGTTGAATAAACATTACTCTAAAAGAAGGTATGCAAATAGCCAACAAACACATGAAACCATGCTCAACATCACTAATTATTAGGCAAATACAAAACAAAATCACAATGAGATACCATTTCATACCTATAAGTAAGTAAATAAGTAAGTAAGTAAGTAAGTAAATAAATAAAAATTGTTGAGGATGTGGAGAAATTATAATCTTTGTACACTGTTGGTAGGAATATAAAATGGTGTATCTGCTATGGAAAGTAGTATGGCAGTTCCTCAAAGAAATAAAAATAATACTGTTATATGGTAAGCAGTCCTACTTCTGGGTATATACCCCAAATAATTGAAAGGTATATCTCAATACCCATGTTCATAGAGACACAGTAGCCAAAAGGTGAAAGCAACTCAAATGTCCCTTGATGGATGAATGGATAAACAATGGAATATTATTAAGACTTAAAAAGTAAGGAAATTCTGATACATGCTACAATGTGGAAGAATTTTGAGGAATTATGATAAGTGAAGTAAGCCAGTCCAAAAAGACAAATACTGTATGATTTTATTTATATAAATATCTAGTGTAGTCAAATTTATAGAGACAAAAAGTAGAATGGGAGTCGCTGGGGTAAGGGGTAAATTGTCATTTACTGTGTATGTAGTTTCACTTTTTCAAGATGAAAAGAGTCCTGGAGGTCTGTTGCACAGCAATGTACATATAGTTAACACTGCTGTAGAGTATACTTAAGATGGTTAAGATGATACATTTTATTTTACCAGAATTTAAAAATTATTTAAAACCTGGCATCATCTTTATTGTCAGGATAGTTAAGATAGTTATATGGTGACTATTATATATTATATACAACTATACCATTACTGGTTATACAACATACTATAAAAGAATGAATTTGATAAAACGTTAATAGTTGTATTAAATATTTGTGCTCCTGTTATTGGGAGTTATTAAGGAAAAATCTTAATTAAAGGTTAAATAATTTTAAAGCATAATGTAAAGATAAAATTAGCTGCTCCTTTACTGTAAGCATTCTCTGATACCAGTGATTCTGAAAAAAAAAATCCTCGTAAAAAATTATCCAGTGAAACAGCTCTGAAGACTGTTGCCAATTAAATGTTAAGTGTCTTCCTAAATTTATTTTGTTTAGGATTGGAATAATCTTTGGGAAGGAAGTGAGATATTTATTATTTTTATAAAGTTCTAATGTGAAAATGCATGCTTGTTATATTGCAGAAAAAGCATACTCCCTGGTAAAAGGCTTGTTTTACTAAAAGCCTTCTGTCATCAGTAAGAAATGACAATATGTATATGGGAAATTAAAAGAAAGCAGAAGAGAAATGTTAAGGTGATATTCATAAATCTCAGTCTTAAAAAGAAGTCCAACATTTCCTCTCAGCCATAAGAAAGAATGAAATCTTGCCACTTGCAACAATATGGATGGATCCAGAGAGTATAATGCTAAGCAAAATAAGTCAGTCAGAGAAAGACAGATACCATATGATTTCACTCATATGTGGAATTTAAGAAATAAAACAAATGAACAAAGAAATAAAGAGACAAACAAAAAAACAGACTGAACTATAGAGAACAAACTGAATGTTACCAGAGGGGAGGTGGGTGGGAATGCATGAAATATGTGAAGGAGATTCAGAGTACACTTACCATGATAAACACTGAGTGATGTGTAGAATTGTTGAATCATTACATTACACAACTGAAACTAATATAGCACTGTATGTTAATTATACTGGAATTAAATGTTTTAAAAAATACCAACATTCCTAAAAGGTTAACTAGTTTTCAAAATCACATTGAAATTGGTAAATTTTAAATGGCTTTTGTTCTACCTCAGTTTAAATTGTGATGGTTGCATATGTAATAACACAATTTCTTTACACATGGCCAGTGCTGTTACCTTGGTCCTACTCCGTTTGCTTATATTTTCCTCTCGAGACAAGGGGGTTTTGATTAAATTTGGTATCCATGGAATTCTTACTTACATTTTTGCCAAATTTGGATAAAGAATTATTATGTAAATAGAGAATAAAAACATTTGTAAATATCAATATTATAAAATATATTAGGTAATTTAAAGAATGAGTTGATTCAGTGAAAAAAAGAAAACATAGCCATTCGAATATATTTACCAATAAAATTCTAGAACATTGGTTCCCATCTGGGGTCAATTTTGCTCCCAGAGGATGTTTAGAAATGTCTGGAGACATTTTTGGCTGTCATAACTGGCATCTAGTAGGCAGAAACTAGGTTGTTGCTAAACATCCTACAGTGCACAAGACAGTCTCCCAACAACAAATAATTATCCAGCCCAAATAGTGCCTTGTTCTAGAGGAGCTTCCCATTACCATGTTAAAAGACCAACATTTGTAGTTCACATTAAAGCTACTATAACATAACTTGGAAACTAACTTCGGAGCCTATGGAGCTGCTTGTGGATGAGTTCAACCTGTAGACTCAAAATAAGAAATAATGTACAATTTCTTTCACTGGCCAAATCACAAGGAGGCCCAGTTTGTGATCTGGACCATTACCAACACAGTGGACCTGCCAGAACAAGTCATTATGAACCCATGTTTAGCTCACTGGGTCTTCCAGAGATGTCCTTCCAATGTCATACTCAACAGCCAAATGCAGCAGATTTCAGAGAACTGACTCAAATATTTAAAAGCCTTTGAAGATGGTGCCATCTGCTTGGTAGCCAGCAAGATAAGTATTTCTCTCTGGAGATCCATGATGGCTGCCTGGGTATTTATAGGCTTGCCATAAAGATCTGTGGGTTTTCCCTCCAGAAGACCAAGTCTCCTAGCCTGGTCATTATAGCCAGTGGAAACTGTGGATGAGATATTTTCATCTTCATACATCATTGCTATTAAAAAAAAGCCCTTGGTTCTGGAACAGGGCTTACACATGACTATTCTCACAGTGTTCTGTGGATCAGGCCTGGAGGTAGCAACATTTCAACAGATATACAGTCAACCTGTGACTCTATGCAGAATGGAGGGACTGTTTTATGCTACCATGTCAAGACCATGGCAGTATGCTCATGCTGGGCTTCGGTCACCTCCCCCTTGTGAAGTCTAGCAGGAACAACCTACTTTGTTGGGTGCAGCCCAGCATCAGTCAGGATGCAGCTCAGCATCAGCTGTATGCACTGAAAGAAAAGTGAGGGGCTTTGACATGGAAAGACAGTGACCTGTGATTTTTAAAGTTTTTTGTTTGTTTGTTTTGTTTTGTTTTTTGAGAGATAAAGAGAGACGTGGGGAGGACCAGAGAGAAAGGGAGAGAGAGAATCCCAAGCAGGCTCAGCACTGTCAGCACAGAGCCTGACATGGAACTCAATCTCACAAACCAGGAGATGATGACCTGAGCTGAAATCAAGACTTGGACGTTTAACTGACTGAGCCACCCAGGTGCCCTAGTGACCTGTACTTTTTAAAGAGCTTGACTTCCATTTACTAAGCATGTGGAATTATTGTAGCAAGATATATAGAATGGAAATGAATGTGTCATGTGTTTTGAATCTTCCATTAAATAATATGTCTTTTCCAGGAAAGAGCAATTAAATTATTTCTCTATGTCAACATGCACCTCTTTGGCACATAGTTAATCCTGAGACTATCTCCTAAACCTGAATTTTTAGACCCTAAAACATTCATTTGTTCACCAAAGAACTGTATATTTAAACACGAACCATTTCCATGATCTTGGGAAGGTCAAGATCAGCTCTCTGGGTTTCAGTTTTATCATGTCTAAAGTGGGGAAAAGGAAGGAAGATAAGAATCCTGTGCTCTTATTATGTATTTTTTTTACTTATCTCACTGTAATTCCCATAGCAAATGATAGTGATTTTTAAGCATATTTTATTATGTAGATTATAAGCTCTCAAAGAATTGGGATTGACATCTGGTAATTTTTGCTTTCTTCAACATCTGTCACAGTGTCTGGCAAAAATATGGCAAAGCCAAGTAAACAACATCACCTCACAATGAGACTTCCAGGATATTTGCATAATTATCAAAAGCTTTAAAAAAACCAAAGAATGAATGAAATGAAAAGTGGAATTTCCATCTTAGCCAAGTGTTGGTTTAAGAGTAGGCAGAGCAGGACATAGGAGAGCTAGCCTGGAATGACTGCACGTTGCTGCGAATGTTTTGTTTCCTCATTTCAGTGATTTACTTCCTTGTATCTGCGACTCCAATATTGATTCCTATTCTTCTTCCATTGCTTCTCCAGTTCTGGATATGTCTGTTAAACACTGAACATTTTTAATAATCGTCCCTGCACCCACTGTTCTACGTATGACATCCTATTCAATCGTTGTTTCATCTTTGCCATTATGCTGTCTGGATCTGTCCTGGAGCTACACACTAAATCCAGCTATCTGCAGGCACCTTAAATATAACATATATGAATACTGTACTGTTCTCTCCCCAACAAAATTTTTGTTTCCATCTAGATAATTTTATGTCTTATTTAGTTGTACCCCAGCCACCTAATTATCCCAGGTAGATATCAGAGATTCATCTTTAAATCTCTTTTTCTTTCAACCCTGACATCAAATTTGTTATAATAGTCTTTCAGTATTACCCTCTAAGTATTTTTGCTAAGCTCCCTTCTATTAATTCTCATAACAACGTCATCATTTCAAGTTTTAACCTAATACCTCAGTAATAGAACAACTTCGTAA
The DNA here is from genome assembly GCF_016509475.1 of Prionailurus bengalensis. Taxonomy (NCBI): domain Eukaryota; kingdom Metazoa; phylum Chordata; class Mammalia; order Carnivora; family Felidae; genus Prionailurus; species Prionailurus bengalensis. The sequence goes on along the minus strand of NC_057361.1, from coordinate 23,710,857 downwards.
GTATGCTTGTTGGGCCAGTAATCAGTCAGCAGTGGCTCCCCAGTCAAACTGTTTAAACCTTCCCTGCAAAAAGCCACCAACATGATTCATTGAAAAGGCAATACTTCAAATATTAGAATGATTAAAATGCTTCCATGGGTCCTAGTTACTTGCAGAATGGATTCCACATTTTCTAAAAGACTTATACAAGGAACTCTGTGACCTGACTTTATTTCCTATAGCTGACCATTTCCTGCCTCAAATTTCAAGCTGCAGTAACCCAGAATGGCACTTCTTTCCTTCATATACTACATATTTTTGCTTTTCAAAAACTTTTCCTATAATTCACTAATGGCCAAGACTATCTTCTGATTTCTAGCAAGTCTCTTTCCTGTTTCCATTCCCATAGCCAATTTGTACTCATACCATGAGTGTCCAATAATACCATGTAAACATTTTTATTATTAGATTTACTATATTTTTATTATTTATCTTTCATCAGTGCTTATTGGAATGAAATATAATTTCTATTCAGTGCATCTTGATTACATAAATATTCAATAAATGGAAGGAAGGAAGGGAGGAAGGAAGGAAAGCAGGAAGAAGGAAGGAAGGAAGGAAGGAAGGAAGGAAGGAAGGAAGGAAGGAAGGAAGTGTTTTCATAGGCCATTTTGACATTTAAAAATCTTTTTCATTCTGGAATTCTACCATTTGGAAGAGGTTGGAAGATACTCTAACAATGGATTGATATTTCACTTTTTGTACCACAAATACCTCATGCCTTGATGTGCCAGATTTCCTCATCCATCAAACCAGATAGTTTGTACAAGCATCATATATGGCACTTCTCTCTCCACTTTTATAGTTTGTAATTCAAAATGCTGAGTTCTAAGATCAGGACTTTCCCAACTATTGATTTCCTCTGGTCTCTTGATCGAAAAGGAGTAATGCCTTTTATGGCAGGTAGATTTGCTTCTTAAATTTATCGTCTAGCTGTATTCTACTTTAACTTATAAATTGGGCACTATGCTTTCAAAAAGAGATTTTCTAGTCCTCACAGCTCATAGCCAGGTCTTCTTTTATTCAAGAAGTAATGCAGCGGTCCTCAACAGCCAGAGAGAGGGAAAGTTTAACGCTTAGAGCTTCTATTTCATGTTCCAAGCTTCCATTGTTACAAAATATGCAGTCTCACAGCTTATTTATTGCCAACTACATCCTTTATTATGCATTCTTCTATCTTCATAGATGAGTATAAGTAAAACAGCAGAGAAAAAGAATGTAAAACAGTATGACAGAGATAATTTAAATGGAAAAATGAAATAAGGAATTCTGACAGTGAAAATGAGACATAAATATCATTTCTATATTTTGATGAATCCAATTATACATTCTATTTTTATACTAGGTATATTAAACTATAATATAAACCTTTAAATCTATAAAAGCAATAAAATTTAAACATCAAGGTTAACAATCTCATTATATACTATATTTATCTATCCTCAAGATTGCTTCATAGATGACCAAAGGAAATGAATTCCTATCAACCATGAAAATTTCTGGTCTGCAGCCACTTCTGAGAGATTCCACAGTCTAGTAACTATTTATTTGAGACACCCAAGAAATTAAGTTTCACTAACTGAAGAAATTACACTTTCTCCTTCTCTGGATTTCTGCTGCATAATTTCCATTAAACTTCTTTTAAAGATTTTTTTTATTTGAGTATAGTTGACACACAATGTTATATTAGTTTCAGGTATACAACATAGTGATTCAACTTCTCTATATATTATGCTATGCTCACCACATGTGTACCTACCTTCTGTCTCCATTAAACTTATTATTCAAATGATTTCTCATTTATCCATATTTCAAAAGACTATAATATAATGCTGATAATTAAAAATCCTGAGTATTGCAAACTCTTCTACTTAAAATTTTTTATAGCAGCCTTTAGAAATAAAATCATTAAGACGGTTTGTTTTGTTTTGACTAGTTAACAGTTCCACAGAGAAGGTAGAAGTAGCAATGAAATTACCACAAGATAAAGAGCATAATGGGTATGCTCTTAAATTAGGTAATGAAAATTTCTTGTGAAAATTTCTTAAATTAGGTAATGGTGAACTCTACCACATTTTTTTTTTTTTAATTTTTTTTTCAACATTTATTTATTTTTGGGACAGAGAGAGACAGAGCATGAACGGGGGAGGGGCAGAGAGAGAGGGAGACACAGAATCGGAAACAGGCTCCAGGCTCTGAGCCATCAGCCCAGAGCCCGACGCAGGGCTCGAACTCACGGACAGCGAGCTCGTGACCTGGCTGAAGTCGGACGTTTAACCGACTGCGCCACCCAGGCGCCCCATGAACTCTACCACATTTAATGGTCTTACTGACCATCTGGTTTTTGAGAATTAAGGGGAATCAGAAGTTAATACACTCTTCTGATTTGAAATTAAGTATTCTTTACAACAGTCAAGAATGAAATCTTTTAGTTCACATCACCATCTTGTCTCAATACTTGTTTTTATGAAGACATGCATTCTCCTTTGTCCCTAACCATAATAAAACCCACTTGTACTCTAGAAATCAATTTGGATCTCAACATTCCAAATGAAGTGAAGTGGTTTCTTCTTACATAAAGCCTGCATCTCTATCATTTGCCATTCATCCATCTATCCATTTATTAATGTAGTTAACATGTGAGTATTATTTGGCGCCTTCTGTATAAAAGGCAATGGACAGGAGAGGGCAAATTTTTGTTTCAAAGGGCCAGATAGTAAATACCTAGGCTCTGCAAGTCATGTAATGTTCGTCACAGCTATGTCACAGCTATTCAACTTTGTCATTGTAGTATAAAATCAGCCAAAGATAATATACCAGTGAATGGGAATGGCTGTGTGCCAGTAAAATTTTACTAACCAAGGCAGGTGGTGGGGTGGATTTGTCCAATGGGAGATAGTTTGCTGAGCCCTGGATGATATGAAAGACACTTAATGATATATAGTAAGCAAATATAATGCTAGTAATCAAACTGATAAAAGGAAAATTTTAGAGAATAAGGAAAATGCAAAGCTTTTAGAAGTTGGTTAAAAGTCCTAGACATCTGGTGGGTGCCTGGGTGGCTCAATCTGTTAAGTGTCTGACTCTTGATTTCAGTTCAGGTCATGATCCTAGGGTTGTGGGACCCAGCCCTGCACTGGGCTTCATGGTGAGTGTGGAGCCTGCTTAAGATTCTCTCTCTCTCTCTCTCTCTCTCTCTCTCTCTCTCTCTCTCTTTCTCTCTCACTCACTCTAACCTTTCCACCTCCTTGCTCTCTCTCTAAAATAAAAAAAAAATAAATAAAAAATCCTAGACATCTGGATATAGGGCTATTAAGACAATATATTAATATTTCAGCCAGAATCAAAGACAGAGAGAGAGATGGAAAAAGGGAGGAAGGGAGGGAGAAGGGAAGAAGGTAGAGACAGAGATAGGGATAGTTGGTTAATATAAGAATATCATGGTTTTCTTCAAAACTTCAAATTTGCATAATATTAACTTTATTAAGAACAAAATGTTATTTATCTTTGTCTTAGAAAAAATTAACATACAATACAATATGCAGTAATAAGTATTATTTAGCCAAAATAGTACCTCTCAGAAAGAATATATATATGTGTATATGTGTGTGTGTATATATAGTTATAGTTATATATGAATGATTGGAAAAGTAATTGACTATCTAAAATAATTTTTAAAATGGTAATTTTGTGAGGGGAAGAATGGGTTAACTAACCTTATTGTGGTCATCATGTTGAAATATGTAAATTAAAAAGATATATATATATATATATATAAAATCATCACATTGTACAACTTAAGCTTACACAATGTTATATGTAAATTATATCTCAATAAAGCTGGAAAATGTAATTTTGGAGGTAGTTATTTTCTGTATGAGAAATAGTTTGTTCTTTTTTTTTTTTTTTATAAATTTTTTTTTCAACATTTATTTATTTTTGGGACAGAGAGAGACAGAGCATGAACGGGGGAGGGGCAGAGAGAGAGGGAGACACAGAATCTGAAACAGGCTCCAGGCTCCGAGCCATCAGCCCAGAGCCTGACGCGGGGCTCGAACTCACGGACCGCGAGATCGTGACCTGGCTGAAGTCGGATGCTTAACCGGCTGCGCCACCCAGGCGCCCCGAAATAGTTTGTTCTTAAATCACTTTTTATATGAGTGTTTTCAGGAATACTTTTTAGATCAAAAGCCTCCGACTGTATATCAGAAAATAAATACATAAAATTTTATTTGAAATAGTTTTTAAAAATATTCAAGTAACTCCAAAACCTTTACAGATGAACAACACAGGATTATAAGGTTTGATGCATATTTAAACATTGTGATAATATAATATGCCTATTGGGAACAGAAAAGAGCAAAGTTAAAATATCATTCATTTTTTCTATCATCATTGTGAACAAATGTTGGTCAGCAGTGAACTACTTAAAAATATGAAAGTGATGTTATGAAACATCATATACTGTAGAATTTCCAAAGAGCATCTCTTGTTGAATGTGAAAATAATTAGAAACATTCAGGTCATGCTTACTAAATACCTGAAGAATCTCAATTGGGAAAATCATCCACTTCAAACTTAAATACTGGGGTTAGGTTTTAGGGGTAAGATTTGAATGGTCATTTTTCCATTCTTCCAGTAATTGTTAATATTTGCTAGCTATCCTTCTTAGGGTAATATTTCCTCAACACATAATTTCCTTTTACTTTATTAAATACAATATATAAAGTATCTAAAATATATTAGGCATGCAGTCCACTTTAGTTATACTTAAATAGGATAATCTCATTTTCCTTATTGTGTCTCATTTGAATTCTTTGTTTTCCACAATTATGGCATATTTTTTTTTTATTTAAAAGTTGCTTCAGAACATCAATGGAAACACACACCAACTCTATTGGCCACGTACTTTTTGAACACTCTTTAAAACCGATATGATGTGTTTAGATTATGCCACCTTTATCTGTAAAACATTTTGTTTTGAAGTATATGGGGGATTTCTATAATAACATATATATCATGACATATATGAAGAAAAATTCATGCTCACAACTTGTAAAATGATCCACTGTGCTATGGCTTAAATTTAATAAGTTATATTTTTTAAAGCAACAAATAATACCTTTTAGAAAAATTTTTCAGGAATATTTTGAGGAGGAAAAGGAATTTACCTATAAGTAAGTACATAAGAAACAAAGCTGACCGTGGAGTACTTAATCTTGGTCATGTGCTAAGCTAGAGGCTAGAGGCACAGCAATGGAGTAGAAAGCTGTGAGCATCCATGCTCTTGTGGAGTTCACAGGCTACTACTAGAGCAGGTAGTTTTTTAAATAGATAATTATGCAAATAATTAAATAGCTGCAATTGTAATAAATGCTTTTAAATGCAGAGTGTTATAAGCAGGTAAAACTAAGAGATTTGTCTTTTTCTAGAGATGAAGGAGAATTTAGAATTTATACTGGTGGGTGTAAGAGAACAGTATGAGGTTAAAATGAAATCGTTCAGAGACAAGGAAACCCTGCATATCTGCTCCATGCAAATTCTCTTTGAGATGACCAGCTTGTATAGGAACTCATCTGTCCTACTCTGTGAGCTTCTGATTCAAAACTTTAGTAATGTACTCTATGCATTATGTTATATTCCATGCCAAAAAAAAAAGAAAACAAAAGAAAAGAAAGAAAAGGAAAGGAAAGGAAAAGAAAAGAAAAGTAAAGTAAAAGAAAAAGAAAAAGAAAAAAAAATCATTCAGTTTTTGGTTATAGATGTTGCCATTCTTTAACTTTTAGTGTGGTACAGAGTTCTCTGCAATTTTACTTCCCTCCCCAAGTTTATTCTGAGCTTCTGAATTTGATTCACTACAATATACCTATGCACTCAGAAAGTGTTCTTAGAACATCTGAAAATGAATAAGTCTTGTCCTAATTTGGTGGAGTTGACAGTTAAATGAAATTACCCTTACTGCTTCCCACTTTCTTCCTTCCATTAATCACCATTTGGTTTCCTGAAGTTGTGAACCTTAAAACAAAACACAATATAACTAAAAGGCACACTATTCTAAACCTCAGAGTGATAAAATGTATAATCGGATTATTTGATGGAAGCATGATATTGCTTAATGGAATAGTCCATTTTTTTTTTTTACTGGAATTCAAATCAGAAATGATTCTTCCTAGCATTTTAAGCTTTAGTCCACTGGTATGGACCAAGATAACTTTAATGTTCTCCTCACCTTGACTAAGCTTTCCACAGCCTCCTTCTTTATTATAGGCCCCTGATTTCCTTTTTGTAGAGCTTTTACTTGAGGAATCTTGCAATCATAAATTTTTTCTCTGCTTCTTTGAGATGTAAATCTTTTATAACCCAGGAATGTCTTTCTTAAGGACCTGGGAACCTTCCCTTTGAAATGTAATCATCAAAAAAGCACCCCTGTGTCCCAGACTCTCTGTGACAGTTGGAAACTAACATAGATAACCACCAGTTAGCAAATACAGATTGCCTAATCACATTGACCCACTTCCTTCAACTGTCCTCCAGGTTGGTTTTTTTTTTTAGTAGCTCACTCCAGTCTTTAAAATCTTCTTGCCTTTTGTTTCAGTGTAGCTGAGTTCAGTCTTTCTCCCCTATTGCAATAGTCTCTCTCTCATATTATAATAGTCTTGAATACACACACACACACACACACACACACACACACACACACACACATCCTATTCAACTACTCTCATGCGCTTTTCCTTTTACAGCCCAGTGAATGCTATTTCTCCCTAATTTTACATGGAATAGGATTAGATATCACAGCTATGCCAAAGACCACAGTTAGGGTTAAACCAAACATGTCAGAGGGATGCAATAATTTTTTAGAGGAAAACTGCACAGACTTTATAATTAGTCTATTCTTAGAAAGCCCAGTAAGGTTTATACCATCAGAACTATGAAATAGAGATATATCCTAGTGCAAATTGCATGAAGTGAGCCCAAAGGGCTTCTGACACTCAGAAGAGGAAACCAACTGCTTAACTATTATCCTAATTCATTGAGAAAGAAGTAGAAATTGATGTTCAAAACCTATAACACATCTGTTACAGGCACATATATAATATATATGTGCATGTTAAATTGTATACAGTTTAAATTCTAAAGTTTGTCCTCAGTCATCTCAAGAAAACTTTATCCTTATTTTATTTATGGTTATTCTGAATTTCTTAACCTCTCTAGATGTTGTGGTAGGTACATGATTGATCATTAAAAGTAAAAATATACTTCAGTATAGATAACATTTCCCACCTCCACTTCCCCCCACATGTGAGCTATCACTCTGTCTACTACATATTTCACTTTCATTGTGGTTCATACGTTGAGTCTCTAGCAATAGAACTTTCTACAGTGATGTAAATGTTCCAGTAAAGTAACCTCTAGCCACATTTGGTTGTTGAGCACTCAGAATCTGACAAGTGTGACCAAGGAGCTGAATTTTTAACTTTATTCTGTGACAAATTTAATTTCAATGTGAACAGTTACATGTGGCTAGTAACTACCAGATTGAACAGTACACCAGATCATATCAATCATAAATCTATATCTCATTGCCAATGGGTCAGAGCTTCCTAGAAGGTTATTCATACAAAGCTTGTTACAAGATTTTCATGGTGGAAAATGAGAGCCATGCCTACCTAGGTCAGAGTTTCTCAATCTCTGTGCTATTAACACTTTGAATCAGATAATTCTTTGTTGTATGTACACTGTATGGGGAGTGTCTTGTGCATACAGAGGATGTTTAGCAACAAGCCTGGCCTCTACTGCTAAATGGCAGAAGCACCTCTACTCTAGTTATGACCACCAAAAGTATCTTCAGATGATGCACATTGCCCAATGACTTCTGGGGCTTTGAGGAGCATCCAGATAAGTACTGTCTTTAAGCCTGATCATTCCTGATGGAATTCTGGCCACTTCTTCAGACAATCTGCCTCCAAGATCACCTGGATCAATTACGGAGGCTCATTGATATGTCCCTTGGGCTGGATATCTGAATATATGTGAAATAAGAGATGGAGAGAAAATAGTACAGGAAAAAAAGGAAGAGAACTAATTCTATTACAGACACAAAAAAGATTAGTTTTTAAATTATATACTTTGAGTTCTCACACTTTTGCCTTTGCAAAATGACCTCACCAGTATTTCCTAGTGTGTTTGATTATTTGAAATTACCTAATGTGTTTGATTACTTGAAACTTAAAGAGTTTTTAACTTCATATTATTTTAAGAAGTATTTAAGAAGTATTTAAATAGCATTCTTAAATCTCACCTCTGTGAAACAAGAATAGAAATAAAGATCTCTTTTAAATCTATCAAGGGTCAGAATTATACTTCCTACCTCAAATGAAAGCATATTAGCTCAGTACAGGCGAAGAGGTGACGTATATGGCAGCAACTAGCGAGGAGAAAGAGGACATCATGTATGGATACAGATATCCTAGAAGCAGTAGTTACATATAAACAGTCTTAGAAAGAAGAGTCTGGACCCAGAAGGTGTGAGTTCTAGTTTCTAGTTCAGCATATTCAAACTATGTGAACTTCAGCAGTAATATTCCTTCATCCTGAATGTTCTCATTTAATTGTACTGAGGCATACCTATCCAGGTACTTCATCTTTGATTTAGCATTGAGAATAGAATGAAATGCTATCAGTGATTGTTTGTGGCAGTATTGTGAACACAGCTAGATAAATATCTCTTTATAATCTTGCCCATGTAGTCTGGACTATAGTAACTTATATTTATGATGAAGGCCTACAACAATATAATAACTAATTTCCAGAATACATAGTATGTATTAATTTTTAGTCAGATATTTCTCACTTATCTGAGTATTTCTACTCTAGTTTACCAAATCAGAATTGAGTGCATAGACTGTCATTTATCAATGTGCTAGTGTCTTTATTTTTATTTTAAACTAAAATATAAAGTATCTTCAGTAGTTTTTCTTAATACAACATTTGACAGGTTTTTTTTTAAACAAATCAGCATGTGTTTACTAGTCACTCAAACAAATATTTCATTGCATTTATTCCCACTGAATGTACCAAGAGGCCTCTGTAGTCTGTTAGGGGCTCATCTTAGATGTATAGCTACATATGATAATAAGGAGAATTTAATTCAATTTAACAATTACCAAAATGCCTTTTATTTGCAAGTTATTATTAATAAAACGGTATAAAACATGCCACAATTCTATTTAAAGACTTTAAATTCTTTTTGTTTTTGAGAGAGAGAGATAGAGAGAGAGAGAACAGGGGAGAGGGGCAGAGGGAGAGAATCTTAAGCAGGCTCCACACTCAGCATGGCGCCCAAAGTGGGGCTTGATCTCATGACCCTGAGATCATTAATTGAGCCGAAATCAAGCATCAGATGCTCAACTGACAGAAACATCCAGGTGCCCTGACTTTTAAATTATTTATATAATATTTATAAATATGTTTTATATTTGAAATTAGTTGTTCCTCCATTTCTGAAACAAAATATGAGGGAGTAAAATACCTGTAACTTAAGCCAAAAGAAGGTTTTTACTCTATGGCAAGTTGAGGGATACCATTTTGAAAATTGTAATGCTCTTAAATAGAAACAAGAATGCTCAATATGTTAAGAGGCTTGATTGTAGTGATCATTTCACTATATTATGTGCATCAAAACAACATGTTGTATACCTTAAATATACACATTTTTTATTTAAACAAACTCAAAAGACCAAGAATACTGATTCTTGGAGAGGGGGTAAGGATTGTGAAAAATATGATGAATTTAAATAAAATCAAGAATTCAAGTTTTGAGGGAGGAGGTAAGGATTTGTACATTATAGAGCAAATTGTTAAAGTAGTAAAACATGCTATTTGAAATAAAAGACATTTCTTGAATCTTTAAAGGGAAGGCTACTTTTAAGAAAATGTGGAAAAATGTTTATATAAATGCCATTTCAAAAATAGTACTAATTTTTTCATTGATAATGTTGGCTTCATATATAAGGTGGGAATCACCATGAATCATTTTTTGAAATGAGTGGACATTTACTGAGCCAAAGAGTTGGCCTAATTATTTTCCCCATTTATTTGAATAAAAAATTTTGGCTTCGTTAATAAGTACACTGCTATGATGCACACAGACTACTGAGGCTGTTAATAAACGTTGTAAGAAAATAAATTATTTCCCACAATGTTAACATTTATTAGTGTTACAAGAATTTAGACATCCTTATATGTAAATATTTTTAAAATTAGATTATTCATATTCAATAAAGTACTTCTATAATGGGATATAATCCCCAAACTCTGGATTTTATTTAATTAAGATTAATTTTATTTCAATGCTGTTAGAAGACCCAAATATTTGTATCAGTAAATGTTGATCAGCTGCATGAAGTCATTGCATATGTTGTAGGGACAGAAAATAGCCCTAAGATACAAATTTGCTTGAATTCTAGCCATTTTATTGAAGAGCTATAATCATAATGGTAAGGGGACTGCTTTATTTCAAGTTTATGTAGCAGGTGTGACCTGCTTCTTAAACTTCAAATCAAATCAAATGCTCAAGTGTCCAAATGTTTGTGTCAGCAGGAACTTAATTTCTGTTTCTTGAGTTGAACAGCCCTTCTAATAAGTCTGTATCTTCAACTCCTTTACCCCTTTTTACATGGCACATATGACCTTGTGCTTGGTGGCCATTCCTGCCAGTAAATCTTATCTAGAACAATCACAGAACAACACTGAGTTTCTCATAATGTTTGACCTTGAAAAGGAGGTTGAAAAAGTTTCAACCCTTTCCTCTTATGCAGCTCATTGGCTCTAAGGCACATTCATTTATCTCCTCCCCAGTAAACAGGATCTACAACTAAAGGATATTGAGAGGAACCTTCTTTACTAGGCTAATTATACTGCAGCTATGTGTATCTCTGAAGGGTATGGGTGCTTTCTTTCTTCATGTTTGTATAACTGAGATGGGACATATAAGAAAAAAGGGGCAGTGAAGATGAAGACAAAGAAGAGAAGAAAAAGGACAGAGAACTCAAAGATGAATTGTTTTATAGAAGAATTCTGCAGTTTTTTTCTTAAATAAAGAATTGGGTACACTTTAAATGTAATATCCCTGCGAGGTCATTCAAGTTTTCTCCTACTTTCCAGTATTATTAAGGCTACTTATAAAGGTATACAGTGAGGAAAACTGTTATGTCCCATGGCATTAGGTACTGTGTCATTTTAGTAACAATATGAGTGATATCTAGTGAATTCTTCTCAAAATCATTTTATTTCTACGTCTCTAAAGTATATGCTATTTTTGTTTGTATGTTATCAATTTAAAAATAGATGACAAATGATGTACAAGAGAGAGATAAAGGAAATGGAAATTTATTTTTTCTGTAATAATGGAAATACACAGAGCCACATCATAGCTAGAGGAAAAGTGAGATACTATATGAAAATTTAGAAAACAAATATTGCAAGAAAATGTGTATCAGTCATAATTAGAAAAAAAAATACCCTTCTATTAAGGAGAAATTAGAGACCAATCCAGCAATTGGAATGGCTGATACAGTAAAGATGAGGAGGCAGAAAATTTAGAATTACTACCCCGGAGGGACCATAGTCAATTACACCATCTCACTTGACTGATTTCCAAGAGAACACTTGGTCAAATGATTTGGAGGCTATTTGACAAATGCAAAATCTCTTCACAGGAATACCCAGATTAGTGTTTTATTGAGTAACTGGGAAAAGGTATACCAGGGAATGTGAATCTTGGGGAGACATCTTAGTATTCTGTCTATCACAATGCCTACAGCCTAAAGGTCAAAATTTTTTTCTCCTAGAGGAACTCTTACAAATATGCCCAAAAAGAAATGCAGAAAAATCTGTATAAAAATGAACAAAATGAAAACAATCTTAATGTAAATATCAACAAAGTAATGGATATATAACATGTGTTCTTTTTATAAAATGTGAAAGGTGAAATTAAGCCACATGATCCAATATAGATGAGTCTCAGAAATACAATGTTGAAATAATTCCCAGTTATAGCAGAATTTTTGAAGTATGGTATCATATACAATAGATACTATCTGCAAAACATATCATATATGTGTTAAGTATACCAAAGCAAATAACTCCTATGAATCACTAATAAAAGCCTAATACAAGTAAAATATGGACAGGAATTTCACAGAACAGGAAACTTGAATATGACATAAAAACATATTCTCACTAGAAATTTATTTACTTTTTGTAAAGTTTACTTATTTATTTTGAGAGAAAGAGAGACAGTAAGCATGTTCAGGGCAGGGGCAGAGAGAGAGAGAGATTCCCAAGCGGGCTCTGAGCCCGATGCGAGGCTCAAACTCACAAACCATGAGATTGTGACCTGAGACCAAGTCAGATGCTTAACTGACTGAGCCAACAAGGCATCCATATATTCTCACTAGAAATTTAGAAAATGAAAATTAATACAACTAAATACTACTTCACTCCTCTCTGAGGGCCCAAAACTATAAAATATGGAAGTCCTAGTATTGGTTAAGAACATTAATGAGTATGCATATCGATACAACTACTTTGGTTCAACATTTGAAAATCAGTATAACCCACCATCTGAACAGGCTAAAGAATAAATATCATCATATAAAATGACACATAAAAAGGATATGGTAAAATCCAACATCTATTCTTGACAAAAACTCTCAGCAGCCTGAAAATAAAGTGGAACTTCTTCAATTTGATAAAGAACATCTACACAGAACCTACAGCTAACATCATATTTATCATTGAAAGACAGTGTTTCCCCCCTCCTCATATCAGGAACAAGACAAGGATGCCCACTCTCACCAGTTTTATTCACCTTGTTACTGGGGATTCTGGTCACTGAAATAAGGCATGGTGATCATGATGATGATGAAAGACAAAAATGAAAGGTTTAAGATTGGTTGGAAAGGAAGAAATAAAGCTGTCACTATTTGCAGATGACATGCTTGTCTATATAGAAAATACCAAAGAATCTAAAAGAGAAAAAAAAAAAACGTAGAACTAATAAATGAGATTAACAATGTTGTAGGATACAAAATTGACACAAAAATCAATTGCATATCTATATATTAACCATGATGATGTGGAAAATTAAATTAAAAACACAATACCATTTATAATTACAAAGAAAAGGAAATATTTAGGTAAAATTCTAACAAATATGTGTGCTGAAAATTCCTGTGAGAAGTCTGCATCCATCCTGGTCAACAGCCTCTGGATGCCAGGACAGACAAAACACCAGTTTCATTGTCACCTCTCTGATCTGTCCTTGTCACAGTCTTCTTACCTCTGAGAATGTTACCGACCCCTGAATCTCTCTTCTCGTTTCCTTTTAGTTATTTTCTCTCATTTTCCTTTTTGATGGTAGGGGTGGGCTATCGGTGAGCACCTGTATACAATAGGGCTCACATTTGCATTTACCTAGAATTTGAAGGGATTTCTGATGCTCAAGAGAATCACGTTTTCATCCTTTTTTTTTTCCTGCTCAGCCTGCTAGATAAAAATATGTCTTGACTGTTGTCCACAAATCTCCAGTATTTTCTCCACTTCATTTTTCAAAAAGAGCAACAGATAGTTAATACTCTTCCATCTGGGCTTCTTGGCTCCTGGCTTCCCAGTACAGCCTCACTTCCTCTACCCCTCCTCCTGCCTTTCTCAACTGTCCTAAGGAAGGAGGTGTGTGTCTCATTTTGCTTCCTGTGCATGCTTTAAAGGATTGAGATGTAGTGTGTTCATGAAAATCTAGCAGACTCAGCTGAATGAAGGGAAGAGTATTTGTTTCATAATGGCCACAATCCCCTTGATAGGTGTTTGAATATTTTTTAGTGTAGTGTGTGTGTGTGTGTGTGTGTGTGTGTGTAACTTTATGAAAACTGTTCTCTTTTTGAGGTTTAGTAGTAACCACTTATAATAGGTGCTGCTACAGTTTTTATTTAGCATGATGGTGGCCAAGTGATTAGCATAGAAGACATTGAGGTGGTTCAGATGAGACAGAGTGGAGCAATGATCACTGTCTTTGCAAACACTTGCAATACCTTACAAAATACTGATGAGATAAATCAAGGAAGACTATAATAAATGGGGATACATTCTGTTTTCATGGACTGGAAGACTCAACGTAGTAAAGATGTCAATTCTCCCCAAATTGATCTATAGTTTTAATGTAATGACTATAAAAATCCCAGCAAGGTTTTTGTGTAAACTTAGAAAATCTTATTCTAAAATTTATGTGAGTAGGAGAAATCCTTAGAATACCTAAAAAAAATGTAAAAGAATAAAGTGAGAAAAATATTTCTACTTAATATTAAGGCCTACTATATAACTATAGTAATCAAGACACTACTGTATTAGCAGAGGAAAGGAATAGAAAATGCAGATGTAGGCCTAAATAATATGCCCAAATGATTTTTACAAAGGTACAAAATAATTCAATGGAGGAACCATGATCTTTTCAAAGACAAAACAACAACAAAGAATCTTGACCTAAACATTACACCTTATAGAAAAATTAACTTAAAAACATTACATACTTAAATATTTAATGAAAACTATAAAACTTTTTGTAAAAAAAAGAGAGAGAAATAGAAAATCTGTGGAATGTAGGGCTAGACAAATAGTTTTCAGACTTTAGACCAAAACCATGAGACATAAAAGGAAAGGTTGATAAATTGGATGTTATCAATCTTTGCTCTGTGAAAGAGCCTATTAAGAGAATGAAAAGACAAGCTATCCAACAGAGGATTATATCTGGAATATATAAGAACTGTCAGATTTTAACAGTAAAAAACAATTGATCCAATAAGAAAATAGGCAAAACATATGAAGTGACATTTCACTGAGGAGGGTATATGAATGACATATTATCACATAAAAGATGTTCCACCTCATTAACCATTAAGGGAATAAAAGTTAAAACCACAATGAGATCACTACATAAATCTCAGAATGGCTAAAATAAAAAATAATAACACCACCAAATGCTGACGAGCATGTAGACAAACTAGATCCCTCACACATTACTGGGGTAGATGTAAAATGTTGCATGCATTCTGGAAAACAGTTTGACAGTTTCTTATAAAACTAAACATGCAATTACTATACAACCCAGCAACTACACTCTTGGAAATATATCCCAGAGGAATGAAAACTTATGTTTACACCAAAACCTGTACACTAATTATCTGCTCATAGAGACTTTATTTGTAATAGCCAAAACCAGATGTCCTTTAATGGGTGAACGGTTAAACTAACTGGCAATCCATAATATAGAATATTATTAAGCATAAAAAGAATAAAATGTTGATATGCAAAACAAGTGGATGATCTCCAGGGAATTAAGCTGATTGACAAAAACCAATTCCCAAAAGATTACAAACTCTGTGATTCCATTTATATGACATTCATGTGATGACAAAAGTATAGAAATGAAAATAAGACTGTTGTTTTCCATGAGGTGTGGAAAGAGGGTGGTAGCTATAAAGGATGACACAAGGGATCCTTGTGGTGATGAGATTATTCAGTATTTTGACTGTATTAATCTCAATATCCTGTTTGACAGAGTAAGTAATGTTCTACAAATCCTACCATTGGGAAAAACTCGGTAAAAGATACACAGGATCTCTCTGTATTGTTTCTTAGCTGCATGTGAACCTGTAATTATCTCAAAATAAAAAATTTTAATTTAAAAAATTAATGTAATTAATGATTCAAATTCCAGGCTATAGAGACAGACCATCGGGTTCAAATCCTGTGTGTATATCGTGTCATCTTCTTAGGTAAGTTTATTTTCCCTGTACCTTAATTTTCTCATCTTTAAAATGGTAGTAATAGAATTCATCTCAAGAGGAGTTACTTATACTCCTTCAATAAATTAATGCTTTTAAAGTACATAGAACAGTGATTCTCACAGATTTATGCTCAAAAACTGTCGGTTTTATTATGACTATTATAGTTATATGTATATACATGCTTATGAAAAATTTTCAAATTCGCTTGGGATGGGTACATACCAATGCAATATAAGGGCTACCTTTGGAGGCAGAAATGAGAATTAGATGAAAGGTGAAACTTTAGTTGTGCATATTTTATATCTTTAAAAAATAATAGATGTAAAACAAATATGGCAGCTATCCAGTAGAAAAATGTGTTTTTGTTATTCTTTATCTTGATACAAGGTTATGTGATTGACATATTTAAATTTTATTTGTAAAACAGGTGAAAATATTTTATCTTTGTCTTATATATTTTATATATTTTAAACTATTTAATATATCTTATATTTGTTTTATTTATTTATTTTTAATATAATTTATTGTTAAATTGGCTAACATATAGTGTGTAAAGTGTGCTCTTAACCAAGAGCACGGGGTAGATTCCCGTGGTTCATTGCCCACATACAACACCCAGTGCTCATCCCAACAAGTGCCCTCCTCAATGCCTATCACCCATTTTCTCCTCTCTCCCACCCCCACAGCCACCCTCAGTTTGTTCTCTGTATTTAAGACTCTCTTCTGGGGGCACTTGGGTGGCTCAGTTGGTTGAGCGTCAGACTTTGGATCAGGTCATGATCTCATGGTTCGTAAGTTCGAGCCCCACATCAGGCTCTGTGCTGACAGCTCAGAGCCTGGAGTCTGCTTCAGATTCTGTGTCCCCATCTCTCTCTTCCCCTCCCCTACTCATGCTCTGTCTCTCTCTGTCTCTCAAAAGTGAATAAAGATTTAAAAAAATTTTTTTATAAAGGCTCTCTTCTGGTTTGCCTCCCTCCCTCTCTATTTGTAACTATTTTTTCCCCTTCCCTTCCCCCATGGTCTTCTGTTAAGTTTCTCAAGATCCACATATGAGTGAAAACATATGATATCTGTCTTTCTCTGACTGACTTATTTCACTCCGCATAATGCCTTCCAGTTCCATTCATGTTGCTGCAAGTGGCATGATTTCATTCTTTCTCATTGCCAAGTAGTATTCCATTGTATATTTTATATTTGTTTTAGAATGACATAATGTGGGGCGCCTGGGTGGCTCAGTAGGTTGAGTGTGCAACTTCGGCTCAGGTTATGATCTCAGGGTTAGTGAATATGAGCCCCGTATCGGGCTCTTTGCTGACAGATGGGAGCCTGGATCCTGCTTTGGATTCTGTGTTCTCCTCTCTCTCTGCCCCTCCCAGCTTGTGTTTCCTTTCTCTCTCTGTCTCTCTCTCTCTCTCTCTCAAATAAACACTAAAAAAATTAATTAGAAAAGAGAAAGAGACAATGTAATTGGGAAATAACACATTTTTGATGAACTCATCATATAATTAAGTCTTCATCATTTTCTAGAAATAAGCTCTTTTCAGTGCACTGTTGATTTTTGATTACCTTATAACATGGAGTACACTAATCCATTTTTTAATTATTATTCTCAAATTAGTTAACATACAGTGTAGTTTTGGCTTCAGGAGTAGAACCCAGTGATTCATCTCTTACATGTGATGCCCAGCGCTCATTCCACGTGCCCTCCTTAATGCCCATCACCCATTTAATCCACCCCCCAACCCCCTCATCCCCATCAACATTCAGTTTGTTCTCTGTATTTAAGAATCTCTTATTATCTTAGTTTTCCTTTCCTTCCCCTATGTTCAGGTTAAGTTTCTCAAATTCCACATATGAGTGAAAGCATATGATATCTATCTGAGTGCACAAACCTAATTTTACTTTTTATTGGTGACCAAAGAAAATATTATAAGATTGATTTATTTTATTGTGCTATAAATCAATAATATTCCCTGACATTATTAAATTTTTCAGAGTTTACATTACATTCTGAATTCTCCCAATTGTAATGTTTTGTTGACATAGTTGTTGACATATATGGTTTCTCCATTCTTACTCTCAGTTGGAGGCTTCTTTCATTTCTCTTTCATCGATACCTATAATGTTTTCCTTATTATAGAAAGATAGTTCGATAGAAAATAAATAGATCAACAATCCAGTTTAATATTTTTAGACATCATTCTAGGTGAATGGCCTCATTTTCCCTGCGTATATCTTCCCCACCCTGGAAAAGTATTTCACAGGATTAGTTACACTTTTTCTCTCACCTTGTAGACATTGATGTCACTAACCACCATGTTTAGGACCCTGATCAACATTATTAAAATTTGTTGCAAATCTGAGTTACCGTGTCCCATTTATTAAAATATATTTTTGTCTTTGATGTTTATTTTTTCATATAATTGGATTAGAATTCAAATCTTAAATGAATGATAATATACTCATATTAGCTCATATCTAGTATGTTAATATATTAGTGATATCATTGTCCTTTTTGATACAATTCTTTCTTGTTCAAACAATATTTATGGAGTGTCTCATATAGGCTGGGCAATTACTGCATAATGAATGCACAGAGTAATTGGCAGAAATCCTGAAATTCAAATGGGTATCATTTTGGACATTAAATATTGTAAGCTTTTCTTATTTTAAACTGATAACTAAAGAAATGGGAAATTACAGGTATATTTGTTGTTTGACTTAAAATGCTATAATTGTTACTGCATATCTCCTTAAAGATAAGGAAGTAAATTTTAGGTAATTATGTTCTGTTTAATGCAGAATACTATGAAGAAAGACTATGTGACAACACTCTATTTAAGATCAAATCTATTTAATATCTCTTGTCTGGGGTGCCTGGGTGGCTCAGTTGGATAAGTGTCCAACTTCGGCTCAGGTCATGATTTCACAGTTTGTGGGTTCAAGCCCTTATGTCGGGCTCTGTGCTGTCCACTCAGAACCTGTAGCCTGCTTTGGATTCTGTCTCTCTCTCTCTCTCTCTCTCTCTCTCTCTGCCCCTCCCCCACTTGTGCACACTCTCTCTTTCTCTCTCTCTCTCTCTCAAAATAAATAAACATTTAAAAAAGATCTTGTCTTAGTTACAAGAATCTCTCCTTTTGTTTATTAATAAGTAGTAAAAAGAAGCAAGATTTATAAATGTAACTGTATCCACAGAAATACTGCTTGTTTATTACGTTATTAAACATTTCTTATAGAATTGTAAATGATCACTTAGCATATAAAATAACCCACTGGACTTGTATTAATTTGATCCAACACTATTTCTATTTCTGTCTAAATCTGTCTATTCTATCTCTCAACTTCTGCTATTCAAAAAGCCACAGTTCCCTGAGTCTTTTGTTCCATTTGCAGTCTTAGACTACAAGTAAATAAAGCATGCAACCAATAGATTTCTATTCAAAACCAATGTGAAGATTTGTTCTTACACACTGTCCTAGTCAGTGTGGGCTGCTTTAACAAAAATATCATCAACTGAGTTTCTTAAACAACAAACATTTGTTTCTCACAGTCCTAGAGAATAAAACTTTGAGTTTGAGGTGCAAGCATCGTCAGGGTCTGGTGAAGGCCCTCTTCCAAGTTGCAGACTCCTGACTTCTCCTTTTATCATCACATGGTAGAAAGAAAGCTAGAGAGTTCACTGTGATCGCTTTCGTAAGGGCACTAGACCTGTTCATGAGTGTTCCACCCTCACAACCTAATTATCTACTGAAGGGCTCCACCTCTTAATACCATTACATTGGAGGTTAGGATTTCAACACGTGAATTTTAGGGGAATGCAAACATTAAGTGCACTGTACATGCACAGTAGTGGGGGAAACACATGCTAAACATATTTTATTAGGATATGCTAAGTATTATAATAGAGGGATTTAAATAGTCATTTAAGTTAACAAAAGTAGTGCAGTTAATCAGACCTCCAAGAGGTATGGAAACTTACCTGGAGGAAGTGATTCTTGAGTTAGGTCTCAAAAACTGATAATGAATTAGTCAGGAAAAAGGTCACAGAAGGGTTTGTAAGAAGACAAATCTTGGGAGAAATGATACAGAGGTATGTAGTTGCTGGGTGTCAAGGTCTAAAAATTGTTCAGTGTTTATATTGTACGAAATGAGTTCTGAGAAGTAGTAAGAAATACAGCTGGAAAACAAAATAAGAGATTTCAGGTTCCCTAAGACTTTTGTATGTCATGGCAAGTACTTTACTTTTATATTAACGAAGAAGAAGCGACATTGGAGTTTTTTAATAAAGTATAAAAGTGGAATGGTTAATTTGAATTCTGTGTAAATCATTTGGAAAGTGGGCTGGGGAATGGATTTGAAGAGCACCATACTAGAAGAAGAGACCATTGTAAGAACTAAATGCAAGCCAGAGTTAAGGAGGCCCCAACTAGAACAATAGTATTTAAAGATGCAGGGGTGGATTCCATAAATACTTGGGCAATTATATTGACAGAACTTGGTGATTAGATGAAGGTATTTTTTTTTAATGTTTATTTATTTTTTGGAGAGAGAGAGAGTGAGAGAGAAATAGAGCGCAAGTGGGGAAGGGGCACAGAGAGAGGGAGAGACAGAATACAAAGCAGGCTCCAGGCTCTGAGCTGTCAGCACAGAGCCTGATGTGGGGCTAGAGCTCATAAGCCGTGAGATCTTGGGCTCAGCCGAAGTTGGACGCTTAACCAGCTGAGCCACACAGGCACCCCAGAACTTGGTGATTAGTAAAGAGTAAGAGAGACAGAGAAGTTACATTGGTTATTCATTGCCAAATAGCAAATTGCCCCCAAAACTTAGTGACTAGAAACAACAATATACATTTATTATTCCACACAGTTTCGGTGGCTCAGGATTGTGGAGCAGCTTACCTTGGTGGTTCTGGCTCAGGTCTTCCCATGTGGTTGCAGTCATGATGTCAGCTAGTGCCGCACGTCCTCTGGCCTGACTGTTGTTGAAGGATCTGCTTCTAAGATAGCTCACTCACATGGTTGTTTGCAGGAGGCCTAGTCCTTCCTGGCTATGGCAGGAAGACTAATTTCCTTGCCAGTGAACATCTCCATAGGGCCATAGAGTTACTTGAGTGTCCCCATGAAATGGCTGCTGGCTTTCCCTGCAATCAGTTGTCCAAGAAATAGGAAAAGGTATCATCTTCAAACCTCTTTATGATCTAGCCTGGAAGTCAAATAGTCATTTTGGAAATATTCTATTGGTTACATAGGTAGGAAATGGGCATGAATAACATGAAGCAAGACTCATTGCAGACAGAGTGGCCAATAATCCCACATTTTTGTCATCAGTATTTAGTTGGATTATGGTGACACCTACCAGATATAAAGTTAAAGAGGAGTAGTGTTATTGTGGTTTATTTGGTGTGTGTGTGTTTCCAGAAAGTAGAAGGTTATAAGTTCAATTTTGGAAATTTTCCAGCAAATGCTAGATGCTATGCTTCTGCAGTCCAATTTTATGTTTAGTGATGGAGAAATAGATTTGAAAACTGTCAGCATATAAATGGTATTTTAAATCTTAAGATTATGAAGGTTTCTCCAGGTAAAGCATAAAAATAAGATGAAAGGAAATAACATTGTTTTAAAAAAATGAGCAAAGGGGTGGAAGGTCATGGAAGAGATAAAGCAAGATGATCAGAGAGGTAGAAATAATAGAGATTAGCACTGTAGAGATGAAGGAAATAGTTTAAGAAAGTGAATAGTCAGCAGTGTCACAGCAGAAGTATATAATGAACTAAAATATGTCCATTGAGTGTAGCAGTATTTATGCCGCTAATAATGTTGCTAGAACGATTTCGAGTGTGGAAGCATGGGAGCAAGAATATATAACAGTTAAGTACAGATGAATTAAATGAAACTGTGTCTAATTATGAACCAGTTATTTTCCATTCTGGAAACAGAAACCCTTCAAAATATTTAATACAGAGGGAATTTAATATTAGGAATGATTACATAGGTGATGGAATTGCTAAAAAGCCAAACAGGAGATGATGAGGCAACTCAGAGATTAGCAGTTTCAAAAACTGCTGTGGTGCCTTTTGCTGAAGAGATGTTTCGAGGAGATGGGGTTACTGAAGCCCAGAATTCAGAATCTCTTGGAGGAAGTTGGAATTAATCCTTGTAAGAACTAGAGCCAGAGAGCAGAAGCAGCTACTGCTGCAAATGCCCCATTAGCAGGCAGAGTGAGAAATACCCTTTATTCTCCCTCTTTCTGATAATGCCTCCCATCAGCAGACTACAGTTGAAGCCAGCTGATCCAGGAATCTGGGAGAAATATTTCTCCTGGGGTCAGCCCTGATGTGATAGAAAATGAAAAAAGGAGAGAAATGTATTTGAGAACAAACAGAGGAACAACTGACACATTTTTTTAAACTTTCCAACCTTGTAAAGACAAACCAAATTAGAAGCCCCGCATGAGAAACTTTGTAGAACTTTAATGCATAATGGAAAATGAACTTCACTTAAAATATTTCAAAGACTGAGGCCTATGCTCTAGGTAAAATACCCATAAATTGAAGAGCTTTCATCTCAGCACTTTTAATGTAGAAAGATTCAGCCTGACTTGAAATAATTGGGCTTGACATTATCTCTCATAATGCAGGAAATCATCAAGAATTCCCCGCACAGAATACACTCATAAAAGATTTAGAATCCATTTTATTTCTAATTAAATATTTCCTTTTTTTGATTTAGTGAATTTTTAAAGGATATGGAATAGTAGTAAAATAAGATGTATTTAGAAATTCACCATAGCCATGAGATAGAATAGCATGTAAAATGTAATTTTAGTACTTAGGCTATTACAGATACTTGTCCTTCAAAATGTTAAATATTGTCAATTAAAACATATAGCAGTATACAATTATAGTGGGCGTTGTTGAAGTTCTCGCAACATCCATTCTCCTCTCTGAATCCTAACAGAATCTTGATTTACATCAAACATTCAATACTCTCGTTCCATGTGCCTCAGAGGAATTTGACCCCACAAATCTTGGTGTGAGAACCTGATTGGCTTAAGCTAATTAGCACGTATGAAACTGGACAGAAGTGAACAGTGACATAAATGGGTAGTTGGGGGGGAGGTGGAGATAAAAAGATCTCTTCAGAGTGCTGAAACACAAGAGTTCTTTCTTATCCTATGCAAATTGTCATATGCTGCTGTGGAGCCCAGAACTGCAGCTACCGGGCTACTAGTCTGAAGAGGAAGAAGAGTGTTGACTAATGTCAAGATTATTTTAGGAAAACGAAGCAAAAGTTATTGGCATGAACCAAACCTGAAACCTGGCATAATTTCACTTTAGGCTACATGGGGAAATAAAACTATATTTTAGGCCACGTTTAGTTGTGTTTTCTTTCAGTGGCTGCCAAAACCATCCAAAGTCAATGTAAAAAGTGTGTGTGTGTGTGTGCGTGTGTGTGTGTATAAATATGTATATATAAATATCAATACATATTAGTTTCTAACTTTACAATATTTACACTTCATTCTTACATACATTCTATGTACATATATATGTATACATAATTTTAAGCATTTCAAATACTAATTAATAGATATTTTAAAAATCCCACACAATAAAAATCCCACACAATAGATGCTACATCTATCATCTCATGTAACCATTATATCTGACATATCAATTTGGGGGGAATAATTTTAACTCAATAAAGTATTTTTAGTCTTTCATTTCACATTGTGATATCCAAAATCAAATGTTTCTTTACACTTGAATTGATCATTTCTGCCTCTTTGTTTATTGTCCTAACCATACACAAATGAGTCATCTTCTGCTTGCAGAACCATTAACAAAATAAAATTAATAAATCTTAGAATTTAACTTAAAATTCCAGTAAAATTCCAGTAGGATGATAGAAACTAGGGAAGAATTTCTCAATGCTTTTGGAATCACTAACTCTTTTTAAAAATATAATGCAAGACACTGAACCTCTCCCATGGAGAAAAACTTTACAATGCATTAAGACATACAAAAACTTGTATACACTATACTGGATTCCCAGACTGAGTGATAGTAATCCCTTCAGTAGAGTATCATTTATTCAGTAGAGAGATACAATTTAAGAAATGGATATCAAAATAAAGCTAGAGTAGCAATACTTACATTAGACAAGGTAGATTTTAAACCAAAGACTGTAATAAGACATGAGGAAGGGCACTATATCATAATAAATAGGGCAATCCAACAAGTAGATCTAACAATGGGTAAATATGCCCTCAACATGGGATACCCAAATATATAAAATAATTAATAACAAACATAAAGGAACTCATTGATAATAGTAGAGTAATACGAGGTGCCTGAGTGGCTCAGTTGGGTTAAACATATGACTCTTGATTTCAGATCAAGTTGTGATCTCACTCACGGTCATGGGATCAAGCCCCCACCTCGGGCTCCATGCTGGGTGTGAGGCCTGCTTGGGGTTCTCTCTCTCCCTCTCCCTCTGCCCCTCCACTCCTCAGACTCTCTTGCTGAAAAATCTGCTATAAGGGTAGATCTTATGTTGTGTTCTTATCAGAAAATAATTAATTAATTAATTAATTAATTAATTAATTAAAGGGTGGTAGGAAACTTTTGAAGGTGTTGGATAGGTTATGGCATAAGTCATAGTGATGATTTCATAGGCGTATAAATATCTCTAAACTTATCAAATGTTATACATTAAATATGTACAACTTTTTATATGTCAACTATACCACAATAAGGTGATTTTTAAAAAAAAAAACAATTTTTGGTTTAAGACATTGGCTTGGAGAAATTAAATGTTGGCTCAGAGATGAGTATAGGCCCATTCATTCTACTGTGCCTCATTGTGTGACTTGAATATGTTTTGTTACTGGTCTTAATATTGGATTTATTTTATTTTTGGATATTCAAGGTTGGAACTTTTCCAAGATATTCATCTCATATATATTAATATGTGATTTCTTTAAAGAATGTGCGCTTAAATACCATGAGGGAAGGGAGAGTTAATTTGCATTTGTCACACCTACAATAAATAGCTCAGATTACTTTAGGATATACTGCATCATGTAGTTGTTCAAGTATTTGGTAATAAAATAGGACATTGTACTTAACTGCCTTTGTAGAGAGGATGGAGAAGGGAGGAATTTAGATATTCCTGGGAAAGGCTATATGAATAAAGATGTTATTATTTTTTAATACATAGAAATATTTAAAGGTGAATGTGTACTTTAAATGTTTTTTAAATGTTTATTTATTTTTGAGAGAAAGAGAGACAGAGTGTGAGCAGGGGAGGGGCAGAGACAGAGGGAGACACAGAAACCAAATTAGGCCCCATGCTCTGAGCTGTCAGCACATAGCCCGATGAATGAACCGTGAGATCACGACCCAAGCTGAAGTATGGCGCTTAATACCAATGAATACCAATGAATGTGTGTTTTAAAGAGGAACACATCAGGGATGCCTGGGTGGCTCAGTCGGTTAAGTAGCCCACTTCCGCTCAGGTCATGATCTCATGGTTCAGTTCATGAGTTCAAGCCCCATGTCATGCTCTGAGCTGACACCTCAGAGTCTGGAGCCTTCTTCGGATTCTATGTCTCCCTCTCTCTTTGCCCCTCCCCTGCTTGCGCTCTCTCTCTGTCTCTCAAAACTGAATAAACGTTAAAAAAAATTAAAAAGAAATATTTAAAGATCAACACATCAGTTTTGCTGTGAATCTTAAATCACTGTAGTTTTGTTTATAATGTAGTAAGACATACGCATCAAATGGTTCATTCAACAATAGAACACGATGATCTGTAACTGTCCATAGAATGCAAGTCATGAAGAGAAATCTAAAAAGCATGGATTTTCTACATTTCCATGTTATATGGAAAAATTATTTCTTACTTATAATATGGGATTAAATGTCAGATGAAAGCTTAAGTCAGTAATTTTATTCTTGGAGGAATAACTGTGGAAGCTAAGAAGATATGTTTTGAGTTTAGTTTCTGTGATTCTATGGACTTCCATTTTTAAAGGCTATTTGTCATGGAGTGGAGCAATTGATACTATTTTGCTACTTTTTTTGACATTCATGGGACAAATATTTCAAATGGGACATTATATCTTGAGAGGATAGATAGCTGAAAAAAAAAAGAATGCAATCCTCTTCTCTTCTTTTCACAATAATCACCACTTGGCCCTTGATCTGACTTGAGACTCTTTATCCTTCTGTACAACACAGTGGGAGGAGGCTTATTCTACTGGAATTAAGTAGGCCAAGATGTCATGTGATAGTAATAATCACTTCTACCTCTCCTAATATGGAGTTTTTAGATACCAACTATTTGGTAAAGACAGATGTGTAATACATTTTCTGGATTTTTTTCCTACATTTTTCTGCCAGTTAATGTATTATTTTTTCTTTAAAAGCTCTAAAAATTTCATGTCAGTGAACAGGAACAGAATATTTTACAGCAAAATTTCAAAGAGTTTTTTTTTTTGTAAAGATGCACCCCTAGTGATGAAGTGTTTGTGCCGGGAATGATAAGGGTAGTTTCCCTATTGTTCACACAGCAGGCTGTCATCTTTTTCTTCTTAATAGGGAAAGGTCTTATCCTCCGCAATGCTGCATGAGTTTTTCAGTTACTTGGCAACAATAATAAAAAAGACACAAGCAGTAAAGGACCCATCATCAACATCATGACAAATGGTGATGCCTCAGCTGGTTTTAATGGCCATATGGAGGCATTAAATTCTTTGCTTTCAAGAATTAAACCCAATGGATATGATCAGGTTGAGCCATGATATGGGCAGCAATGTGAAATATTTTAGCTATTGTGTGTGAATTAGTATATAGAAAAAAGTGAATAAATATGAGACATTCACTTGAATAAACAAAGTACCCCTGGAATGCACAAGACAGACACGGTGTTTTCTAATTTAAGTATCAGGATACATATTTTTTTGGCACATCCTTATGATCACTATGATTTAGCTGATATTACAAAGCTATCTACTGTGTATGATGATGTCTGTTGGTAAAGAATAAATAGAAATAAATACTCAATTAAGAAATACTGCCATTAATAAACAAGCAGTAAAAACTAATTAGGATGTGCAGGAAACCCAGCATAGGATACAAATACTAACAAATGAAACTACCTGTAGTCAAAATCAATAACATAACCATACTGAACATAAGGGGAAAAGATCTAACCTAAATAACTTTAGAATACAATCACTTGACTTGACTGGATGCAAAAAGATAAAACCAAAAGAACTATGTACAAATGCTGTTACATAGCCAGTAAATGTGTTTCTCACAGAAGTATTGATAAGATATTCTGAAACTAGTTTAAATGTATACTGGAATTGAACAAATAAGTAAATAGGTAATAAACAATAAAACTAAGATTTATTACTGTTGGAAAAAGAAATTACAAGTAAAGAAAGTGGGAAAATTAAAATGATTCCTATTGTGTTGAATTGGAATCTGAGACATCAGTATAAACTCATTACGCACACAAACACATACACACACACACACACACACATAAAAAGAGATATGTGTGTATACATGGGTTAATATACAAATATTTCCCAGCCCTGTCACTGAGAGAGCCTGGAAGCAATGACATTCCAGTAGACCTTAGCATACCTAGTACCAAGATCTTGGTTTCTAAGCATCATTCTTCTGTAAAAGGAACCAAGGATCCATGTCTGCAAGAATCTTTTAGGGCTAAGACAGAGAAAATTAGGTTGAACTTGGAACATTTTGCAGAATCAGAGAAAAAAAGAAAGTTCTCAAAAGATATGTGGGCGGAAGCGTTGCTGATAGAATACAACATTAGGAGACGGAGCTCCTTATGGCCAAAACTTTGAGAAAGAAAACAACAAAAGAAATAATGCTAAGTATTCAATTATAACCCAAAGAATGAAAACATTCAGGAGTCTATAATGGTATAAATAAATACTTGATTAAATACAAAGAAGAGATATGACAGTTACTCCTTTTAATGCAATTGCAATTAATAACTCTGTAAAGACAGGAAATAAAATCACTATTAGGCAGATACCATGGTGGTGATTATTGCATACTTGATCTACTAATGGGTAAAATCAGTGGGTTTGTGGAGAAAACATATTTTATAAAATATATTTTCACTATATTTCTTAACTACAGGGGAAAGTAGAGTAATTTGACAATGGAAATGCTCATCAGAGACCACCTTGACTAGATGATCAAGGTCAGTGTCACCAGTAATGCTGTGATAGGAACCCTGTGATATGGTGTGCTGAGAAAAACATGTCACGATTTCTACCATTTCTCTTTCCAAGGAAGTATTGCCATACTCTGATATTGAGAAGATACCAGATATGCCCAAATTGATGGACATTCAGCAAAATAACTGATCAATACTCTTTGGGACTGTCAATGTCATGAAAAACAAGGAAAGACTGAGGAACTATTGTGTTAGGACTTAAGGGAGAAATAACAGCTAAAGGCCATGTGGGACACTGATTAGGATCCTTAAAAGGATAGTAATGGCAAAAATGGTGAAGTTTGAATGAAGGAGTTTATTTGGTTAATGCTATTAGGACCATGTCGATTTCCTGATTCTGGCAGTTGTGTGATGGTTATCTAAGATGTTAACATTGGAGGAGGCTGAGTGAGGGATGTATTGAAACTCTCTGTACTATGTAGCAGCTTTTCTATAAATCTAAAAGTAGTTTTAAATGAAATGTCTTTTTTTAATTATTGTTATAGGGGTCCCAGGGTGGTTCAGTCATTTAAGCACTGACTCCAGCTCGGATCACGACCGCATGGTTCATGTGTTCGAGCCCCACCTTGGGCTCTGTGCTGACAGCTCAGAGCCTAGAGCCTGCAGCCTGCTTCAGATTCTGTGTCTCCCTCTCTCTGTCTTTGCCCCTCTCCCTCTTGTGCTCTCTCTCTTACATACAAAAATAAACATTTATTTAAAAATAAATAAATAATAACAATTACCATTATAAGAAAATTCAGGAGAACTTCCATTTGCAGTTGCTGTAAACAACTTTTAAAATAGCAGAATATATAAAGGGACTGGAAAACATTCAACACAAGATTACAATCTTCAAAAGTAGTAAAATGAGTCAGCTAGGCTTCCCCAATCATCCTGTGTCTCTGCTCACAGGTGATGTCTAGACCGTGGTGCCAGGAGGATAAGCCAAACAGAGCACCATGATACCATTGAACTGAGGACATAGTAATCAGGGTTTGGGAATAGTAAGGATGCTAAAATTTGCAGGGCAAGTTGTTGGAGAGATAAAAGCTTGGTCAATGCTCCAGAAATCTGTGGAAGGGTACCCTTGGGTGTTTTACTGAACACTGAGTTGATCATGTGAAGGGCAGGATTCTGTGAGGCTGGGCAAAGAGCAGCTACAAGGGGAACTTTAAAAATACTGGAGAGTAGTGAGCTGAACAACTGTTGGAAGGCAAACATGGCTGGAAGACTTTTAAATATTGAATAGTCAGAGGCAAGAGTCCTCTTTGAACATTCAAAGTGATTCAGTAGTCTTAGGCAAGTGTAAGCTGTAGAAATAGGACTAATGTAGTTCAAGAATAATGGCTAACATAGACCATCCTAACAAAGTTTGAAGATAGGCCTCAAAAGGTACAATATGATGGATAAATGAATTAAGTTCTTGCTTGAACTTTTGTTTTATTTATTTTAGAGAGAGAGAGGGAGGGAGGAAGAGAGGGTCAGAGATAGAGGGAGAGAGAGAATTCCAAGCATGCTCTGCGGTGTCAGTGCAGAGCCCGAGATAGGACTCATCCTCACGAACTGTGGGATCATGACCTGAGCCGAAATCAAGGGTCTGATGCTTGACCAAGTGATTCACTCAGGCACCCCTTGCCTGAGTTTTTTATTGAGGAAAATAACAAAATTTACGCCTTCAGAATTCAGCATCCATAATGCCCAGAGTACCATTAAAAACTACTAGGCATGTGATGAAGCAGGCAAATATGATCCATAAAGGAGAAAATGTAACTTATAATCAGGAGAAAAATCAGAGATCAATAAAATAGCAGACAAGGACTTTAAAACACCTATTATAAATGTGTCCAGGATTTAAAGGAAACATAAGCATATCAACTAAATATTTGAATAGAGAAATTGGAACTAAAAGAAGAAGAAACAAGATCATTCCATAGATTCAAAATAATTCTCATTAAAATTACAGCTGACTTTCCTTATAAAAATCAACAAGCTGATTCCACAATTTATATGGAAAGTAAAAGTTAATATGTTAGCCAATTAATCTTGAAAAAGGAAAACAAAGTTAGTGTACCTATACTGTTTGGCTTCAATATTTATGATAAAGATCCAGTAGGCAACTCTGTGATTGTACTAAAGACAGGCAAATAGATTTGTGAAACAGAATAGGGGATGCAGAACTAGAATCATATTTGTCAAGTAATGTTCAACAAAAGTAGCAAATACATTTAATGGGGAAATGAAAACCTTTTCAACAAATGGTGTTGCGACAACTGGGTGAACATGAACGTTGGTCACAACCTAACTCCATACAAAAAATTAACTTGTGTTGGATAATAAACCTAAAACCTCTAGCTAAAATTAAACAATTTTAATAAAAATTAATACCAAAGGGGAAAACCAAGAAACAGACAAACTGAGTACGGACTCTTAACTATATAGAACAAATTGATGACTACTAGAGGGAAGGTTGGGGAGAGGATGGGAGAAATAGATGACAGAGATTAAGGAGGGCACTTGTTGGGATGAGCACAGGGTGATGTATGAAAGTATTAAATTACTATATTGTACAACCGAAACTAATATAACACTGTATGTTAACTAACTTTTAAAAAGTTTAAAAACTTTAAGAAAGCTTCTAGAAGACCACATAAGAGAATATCTTTATGAGTTGGAAGTAGTCAAAAATTTTTTAGACAACAGTCAGAAAATATTAACAATGAAAGAAGAACAATGATATAAAAAATTCAACAAAAGTAAAAAATCTGCTAAGCAAAAGATATCATTAAGAAAATCAATATGTAAGCAAGCCAGCAACTTATTTAAGTTATGGACAATACATATATCTGACAAAGGACTTATATCCAGAATATGTAAACAACTTCAACAACTCAATAATAAAAACAACTAATAGAAATGGGTAAAAAACTTGTACAGGCACTTCACAAAGGAAGATAATTAAAGGGCCAATAAGCCTTTGAAAAATTATTCAAGCACATCAGGAACATTGAAATTAAAACCACAATAAGACAAAATCATCTACCCACTAGAATGGCTAAAAATAAAAGGATTGTTGCCGTAAAATGTTAGTGAAGATGTGAAGCACCCTAAACACATGTTTGTTTGAGTGAAAAATATTGCAACCACTTTGGAAATTGTTCTAGTATTCTCTCATAAAATTAAACATATACCCACCTTATGGCCCAGAAATTCCACTTCTAAAAATTTACTCAAGATAAATGCAAACATATCTAAAAAACAGACTTGTACGTGAATGTTCATCTGTTCCATCTGTTCCATCACGAAACTCGAAACAACCCAAATGACTATCTTCATAAATGTGCCTACAAATTTTGGAATACTATATACCATGGAAGACGACTCAGTAAAAACAAATTACTCAATAAGGAAAGGAAAAAAAAAACCCCTCTTTTACATGCTACAACATGGATGAAGCTCAAAAACATACTTAGTGAAAGGAGTCAGACACAAAAGAGAACATATTGTATAGTTCCACCTATATGAAAATTTTAAAGGGTCAAGTTCTGTTTCCCATCAAAATTAGCAGCAAGGACTTTATTTACCCTCATGCTAGAAACAACAACAAGAACAACAAAAACAAAAGAGATGAAAAACATATGGAACAGTGGTTTGCAAGACCCTGCGCACCAGGTAATGAAGAAGAATGATCACTGAGATTTGGGAAACATAAGAAGTGAGCCCTATGGTTGTCCCAGCTTACTGCCTTAAAACAATTTCCAGGAGTTAGTGCAAGGTGAGGAAACACAGGCAGAACTTGCCATTTCCGTGAGTTGAAGAGATAGAGTTTGGAATTAGGGGAGGCCAAAGTGTCTAGAATTCACCATACAAAATATCCGGTAGAGGAGAGCTTCTGGAATTCTGGAGCTCGCACAAGACTGGCAGTAGTTCCTGTTCCTATCAGTCAACGTGGAAAACTACAGAATTCAAGGGCCATCAGAGCACTCAGAAGTGTTTTGCCTCAATAGTGAGGCAAGATTAGCTAGACACTAAATGCTACTTTGGTCCCAACTTACAAAGTTTCCAAGTAGGACCCACAAGAATCAGAAGAATCATAGCACCAAGATTTCCTATCAGTGCTTAGGGAACTCCAGAATTGTTTGAGTTTTAGGGCCCATAGCCCTGAGAAGGATGAAATGGTGCTGAGTGGGTGGGACAATGGGCTTAATTACAATCCCTTCTTCACCCACATTTTTCTGCCTTCAAATCATGGATTGGGTTTCTGGGGAAGGCTTAAATTAGAATCAGAGGTCCTATGTCTAAAATGTTTACAACCACTATATAACAGTTAGATACAGATTATGTCATGGAATCCTGGCCTTTAGGGACCCGTGTGTGCTCTCTTAACTTCATGGTCCCTCTCATATACTCTAGTCATTGCACTGTCCCCAAGTGCTCCTGATGTTCCTCACTAGATGAGGTTGTTCTGTCTGGACCCATTGCCTGGCACCTGATTATTCTGATCAAATCCTTCTTCCTTAAAGTAAAGGTAAAAGGCTTATTGACATTTCAGAATTTTAAAGCATGCCCAGAGGAATTCTGGTACTCAAAGCATCACTGAAGAAATCCCGCTTTCTATGGATGAGAGATTAAGTTAATTTTCTGCTCAACCTACTTAGAAAACAGGGAAATTAAAATAACTGTGAGACAATATATTTTCATCCAAAAGTTTGGCCAAAATTTTAAAAGTTGGTAAAATAAATGTCTGTGAGAGTATAAATCATTTACATGCATTAAATGCGAGAGTATGAGTCAGCACTGCTTTATTAGAATAGAATTTCAGCAATATTTATAAAAATTTACAATCACCACATTTTTCTACTTTAATCCAATTTACACTTTGCTATGTTTTTCCTACAAGAAAACATGCATATTCGCCCAAGAATTCATGCTCACTGATGTGGATATCAGTTCTAGTAATCATAGCAGTGTATGGGAAACAGTTTATGTGTCCATCAGGAGCAGAATGGTTAAGTTAAATATGGCACATATGCACTTTAGAATACTTGGAGGAATTAAAAGAGTGAGGTGGATCTATATCTGTTCTCATGGAAAGATCCTGCATTCGTTTTAGCAAGTGACAAGGGCAGGAGGCAAAATAATATGTACACTGTTATCTATCCATATTAAAAACTCACAATTTGTGTTTATAACACATCAATACAAGGGAAAGTCTAGAATAAATTTTAAAATAACACACAAATTTTGGGCTTTTGTTACTTCTGAAAAGAGGGATGAATTTTGGAGGGATGTAGTAAGGAAGGGGAATTATTATTTATCCATGCTGTTAGAATTTGGGGACAATAAAAGTATGTGCACTGTTACCTAAGGCCAGCAACAGCAAGAAAAACAAATTAAAGTAAAATTTTCCTCACGGGAAAACATAGAGGAGACAGTGGAACAATGTTGACTTTTTCTTATTAAGGATAGCCCAACTGCCATAGAACCATTTTCCACCTCCTAGAAGGACTCCTGGGTTTTAGGAATTCTATGTACATGTGTGTTTATACAGTGATTTCCACGAGCCTTTTCTCATCTACTACTGAAGGAGGAGGCTTTGGTTTTGACCGACAAGGTAAATTCATTTATTGTTGTATGTGATCAGTGACCAATCTCAAATAATTCAGCTCATTAAAGCTGTATTGCAGATATCAGGGTGGTTTCCAAAACCTTCTCTCTAACTTCAGGGTTATGTCCCAAGAAACAAGAAACAGTAGGCTGTGTGCCAAATCAGACTTTAGTCACCAGCAGACTTGAAAATACTTTGTGAATGTGGTGAAGCACCTGGGCGGGGTAGGGGTGGGGGAGTGGTGAAGGCAAGGAGGTGTCTAAAACCACACTGTCAGAATTACATGGAAGGGAAGTTGCTGTCAGAAGGGAGCCAGGGGGCCTGATGGGAGCTGCAGGGAGTTGGAATGCTCTAAATCAGGGGAGGGTGCAGCCTGAGAGCTGTCTGTTCCTCCAGGAGCAGGATGCAGCCTGCAGGGGAGGACCCAGAGGAGAGCTGGCCTGAAGGTCAGGTCCAGGTATGGACATGAGGGCCCACTGGGGAAGTCCCAGGGGAGGGAGCCGTCATGCAGGAAAGTGCCGGGAGTGGACATTTGTGCTGAGACCAGGGCAGAGCCAGCTGTCGGGGGGACCCTGGGGCGAGGGGCCAGGAGATCCTAGGGACATGAACCCCGGGGACAATGCCCAAATTGTGCCAGATTCTCATTTTTACCTTCCTTCTTTTGGGCTGCTTTTAGTAGTTTGGCCAAAGGGTCCTTCTTTCATTGCCTGAGAGACATCATGGGATAGTGAGAAGAGAAATTACAGGACAGAAGGTTGGCATCAGGCTGGGAGGAGTGGCACTGTGTGGGCTCCAGAGTAATCAGACGAGAGCTTGAGTCCCAGCTCTGTCACTCATTGTGTGAACTGAACACATTACCAAACCCTATGAGTCTTAGATTCTTCATCAAAGAAACGAGTTTTATAAGCGGTATCTTCTAGAACTGTTAGAATGTGTACAGTGTATGTGAAGCACATGGCACAGTGACTGGTGTACATTGAACTTTAAAGAATGGCAATTATTGCTATGGCTTTTTTGATCCCAGATAATACCAAAGTTCCTGCTGACATTTTTGTTTTTTTGTTTTGTTGCTTTAAACTAGGAGATGTCTGAGAATATGCAGTGCTGTAGGATACTGTGCACCAAGTCAGCCAAGAATTCTTAGAAAGAAAAATTACCCTAGTAAATCATCCCACTTAGAGGATATGCTATTGAATTTGGATGTTGGGGAATCTTCCCCATCTGGATGCAACTCAAAGCTCCTAAAATGTATGTTAAGAACCAACTCCTCCCCTCCCTCCCAGCTCCTCTTTGATCCAAATAACCCCTATTTTTATTCATTTAACCCCTACTAAAGTCAAACCCTCCCTTATAAGTGATTTGCTAAATTTTACTCAAGATAACCTAGTTAAATGCCCTTTGAATGGAACAGGCTCTGTTTCTCCAGCCCATGGCAAAGAGGGACAGCATAGTGGCTTCTGGGCATCTAGTCTCAAGGAAGTATTACTCTTATTTATCAGAAACTCTCTGGTGATGATACAGATAAAATACCTAGTTTGTGTGCTATGTTCACCTGCATTGGATCCAGAGCACAGGGCACCTTCCATCACTACCTGGGTAAATATTTGTGTCTGGTTTATCCAGGATCCCAAAATAACTGCTAAAAGCAGTTACCCATTGGAGGCCTAGTTTCTCAACTCTGACACACACCACCCAAGGGTCTGTTCGCTGCTTACCACCCTCACATGCTTCTCTGACCCACCACCTTCACACCCTCCCCCATGACCCACCACCCTCACATCTCCCACCCCACCACTTCAAACCCTCTGCCATCTCGTACCCACCCCCCAAGACCCACCACTCTTGCACCCCCCCAACTGACCACCTTGCAACCTCTACCACCTCACACCCTCCCCCACCACCACCCTCATACCCTCCCCCAACCTGCCACCCTCGCACCCTCCCCTAACCCTGACCATCCTTGCACCCTCCTTTGACCTACCACCCATCTTATCTTACAATTACCTCCTATTGAAGGGTTTCAAGTTTCCCAAGGCCTCAAATTGTCTTGCTTCAGGATGTTTACATTTGACTGCTCTCATCTGGACCTCCCCTTCCTGTCCCACCTCATCCTTCTTTTTTGTCTATCTCACCATCTTCCTTTTATGGGCAATGACTCCATCTTCTTTTTCTTACCACCCCCCACACTACTATGGAGCCTTCCAAAGAGCAGATGCTCATTTAATGTTAGAAGAATAAAAAAAAAAAGACAGTGAGCAATTTATTATGATTTATTTTCTCGTACATCCTTGAATGAAGAAATTTCAGGCATGTAACTTTTATTTTACAGAAGAGCAGAGTACATGGAATAAAGAAAACCAAAAATTTACCATCTTACTTTTTTCTCAATTTTTTGACTCCAGCTATTTTGTTGCTAATTTTTTTCACATTTCCAAAAAAATGGCAATTGCAGTGCTATGTTTTCTTGTTCCAGATCACTAAATAAGATGGAAGGTTACCAATTTGTTTTAGAAAATAGCGAAACTCATACTCTTAAACCTCATAAACAGCATCAAATGTGTAATATATTGTGAAGCTAATTAAACTTTTCAAAAACAGAAACATTTGATAACTTTCAACAAGAGATAAATTTGTAAGTTATTTATGTAGAATGTACGATATGCACTATGTCCCCTCTAGCTAGCACCACCTAAGCCCTCACACTACTTCAAACACAAAGTGAGGAAAGTGCTTCAGGTTTCAATACAGGTGGGAGAAGCTGCCAAAATTGGCCATGGAAGGCCCAGTGGCCAGGGCACCAGTATGAACCAGAGCTGTAAATCTGGCTCGGGCTCGCTCTTCCTCATCTTGCAAAGCCTCTTCATACCAGGATGGGAAGGCACTGGGGACGGTATCATGGACCTTGGCCAAGAATTCAAGGACTTTCATCTTGCTGGTCTCAGCATAGGCTCTTGGACCCCACAGGAACTCACGGCATGGAGGATTGCTGTTGGACACCTGGCGGTACAGGAGGTACCTTTCCTGCACCCAAACTTCAGTGATGAGCTTCTTGGGATCCCCATAGATGAAGTGTTTCTTATCAGCATATATCCCCATCACATTAAGCACTTCCCACATATCCTTTTCAGTGGCACAGTTGCCCTTCATGAAGATCACACAGAGGACGGTCATCAAGAGGCCGGTCTGGGGCATGATTTCCTCACCCCTCAGCCTGTCATCATTGGTGCGCTGCAATTTGCTGATAAGGGCATAGTGGTGTCTGGTAGGGTCGACTTCCTTCAGATCAATGCCAAAGGCCAGCACCATTAGCTCAGAGGCTTTCCTGAGAATCTCACAAAAATGCACCTTGTGCTTTTTAATGACATGCTTAATCATGTCTTCCTTTGTTATGGGCTCCCTCATGTTATACTTGCGCAGCAGGAATTGCACCAATAGAATCGCCTTGTCATCTAGAGGGGTTCTATGGTAACGACCAGTGTTGGGTTGTGCCTGAGAGGTGCTTGGTTTTTCCTCATCTTGGCTCTTGGCACTTTTATCAGATTTTGTATGTGAAACACCTGCAGAAGTAGTAGTAGTGGATGGGGCTTTCTGAAACCCCTGGGTTTTTCTACCTGACCCAGCAGCTGAGTAGCTCTGGGCACTACCACCAGAAGGAGAAAAGGAGGAAGTGGAGGGCTGTTCTTCCTCTGCTGCAGTGGCCTGAGCATCCTGGGCACGCTGAGCCTCGATCCGGGCCTGATGGCGTTTCTCACGGGCACGAAGCTTACTCTTTTGCCCCCGAGGCATGGTGACACTGGTCGGGGACAGTAGGCATTAATGTGGGCAGGAGGGCAGGCAATGAGGGCACCTAGGGGAGGGAGAATGAGATAGTGTGTGCGCCTTCAGCAGGGACATTTCACCTTGGCTTTAACCAAAGCCACTTCTGCAGTTCCCTGACAACACTGCTCTAAGACCACACAGGGCCCCTTTTCTAATCAGTGTGTCCCCTGAGAACCCTGAAGAGGAAGTTAGAGTGTGCCTTAGACTGCAGCTGCCGGCCCTGCCGGGATCAACTTGGTGGCCGAGAGCAAGGGCTGGCAGGTTATAGTTTCTGTACGGTCCCCTCTGTTCTGAGGTGGAGAATTCTCAGTTCACATTTAGGATCATCCTGTCAACTGTTGGCAGTGCCCAGGGCCTCCTCCCCTCTACAGCTCTGAAGCTAAACTCTTTACACCGACGACCTTACCGCCGTGAGATTCTTGGGGAGCAAATGAGAAAGAGCCACTCATGCTGCAGCCTTCCATAGCTGACAACAGGAGCAGAGTTTTGTGGGATCCCCACAGTCTTGGATGATTAGGGTTTTCAGTGCTCAGCCATGTACTCACTCCCATCAGACCAAACCCCCCATCTCCCGGAGGTGACAGCCCCACCTGGGGCCTCCCAGGGTAGATTGCAAGGGCAGGGCCCTCTGCGGGGTTGGGAATACCCTCAGTCCTCACTCAGACTCCTCTCCTTGACTCCGAATAGAGCCTGGGATTCTTCAATCTTTTGATCTCAGTCCACCAGCCTCAGATCAAAGTCTTCATTCTCTGAGACCCTGAAACGGAATTGAAGGGGCGTTAACAGCCAGGCCTCGGGCCTCTGCGCGTGGGAGGGGGGGCGGGGTTCTGTGAGGTTTCCTTTGTTCTACGTATTCCCACAGTTCTAAGGAAGGATAGTCACCTTGACCCTAAGCATTGCCTATTTCCTCTGCAGACCTGAGGCTGCCCTCCTCAGACCTGCGACCCTGGAGGTAGAAGTCAGTCAGTACCTCATGCTGACAAGCTCTGCTCTCTGCTTTCCAGGAGTGAAAGCAGGGGTAGGGCTGTGTGCAGGCTTCTCAGCTCTGGGGTGTGTTGTCCAGTCTATCCTGAGGGTGGAGGCAGGGAGTAGGGTGTCCTCTTGAGAAATACCAACTCTCTGAAAGGTCTGAGCAGCTTCCCTACTGCAAACCTTGCAGAAAATTGCCAAGTCCCCAGCCAGATCTGAGCTGGGGAAACTGCAGTGTAAGACAGGGTAGTAGGACGGGTGGTGGGCTGTAAGAGGAGAAATACAGAGGCCCATGGTGGTTTTTTGCCACCCAGACTGAGACGTGGGAACCTTGTACTCTAAAAGATCTACTTTCAAAGGAAGAGACTGAGCTGCATGATTTTGTGAGACTCAGATCTGTTGACATTGTCTAACATTGCTCAGTCCAGTGCAGTAACTTTTATTTTATTTTTGAGCCTCATCTGTAGTAAGAAATACATTTACATCTTTAACAAGTCTGTGTGTATCTATGTGGGTTTTTTTCATGAAAGATTACCTACCCTTCTTAAGTGGGATTCCTTCTTTCTATTCCTTTTTATTTGATTATAATATTACAAAACAAAAAAGTCTGGTACCTACCCTCTAAAGAGGTTTCAGGTGGTTATTGCACAGTCTCTGAACTCATACGGTTTCAAACAACCCCAAACGTTGATGCTATCCTGATATTACTCCCATGGTCCTGGCCATTCAGCCTCTGAGGAACAGCCTGAGCTCCCTTCACTAAAGCAGTAGAAATTCATTGTCCCAAGGCACTGTGAAAGAATCAAAGGCTGCACTTAAAACCTGTCCTCTGACCAATCTTGTTTTGTAGGCTACAGGACAGTTCCAACTTCAGGGCCTGCCCCCACCTGCCCACATACAGCTTCTGGTTCAACACAGACTTAGTCTCTTTCAGGGATTTCTCATCTACAGTGTTTTGCTCTTGCTAATACTGTTCTTTCATTCTCCCTTTTATAGTTTCTCTAGGATTGATTTTAGGAAACAGCAGCCTGAGTCTCGTATTATTTTGGAAGCTGTATGTGAGGCAGTGTATTAGCATGCTCCAGCTGCGGTAATGGAATACCACAGGCTGGGTGTCTTAATAACAAAATTTATTTTCTCAAAGTTCTAAAGGCTAGTAGCCCCAGATACAGGTGAGGGCAGGTTCAGTTTCTGGTAAGAGCTCACTTCCTGGCTTTGCATTTGGGCACCTTCTTGCTGTGTCCTCACATGGACTCTTCTCTAAATGCACAGAGAGCGATCACTTGTGTCTCTTCCTCTTCTAATATCAGCCCTATTAGATTAGTGCCTCACCTTTTTAAAGCTTTTTTAACCTTATTAGCCTCCCTAAAGTATCTCCAAAGATAGTCACCTTGGGGATTAAGGCTTCAATATCTGAATTAGAGGTTGAGGAAATGGCACAACTCAGTATATAGCAGTCCATATTTAAATCTGTAATTAATTTTAGGAGAATGACATCTTTACAAAATTATTTTTCCCATGAATAAACATAGTGTATTCCTCTATTTATTTGTGACTTCTTTCTCTAAGTGTATCACTAAATATTTATAGTTGCCTCCAAAAAAATTGTGTACATTTTTATTAGGTGTATTTTTGGATAAATTTTGGATATTGCTGCTGTTGTTATTGGGATATTTTCTATTAATTATCCTAATTAGTTATTGATTTTATGTGGCTAGGCTGCCAATTTTGGTAATCTTATATGCAACAGCTTTGGAGTATCTTATTCATTTGAATATTTTGTACACTGGTTCCTTTGGATTTTCCAATTAAGGATCATATTGTCACCATTTATTATCTCAATCATATCAATATTCCTTTTTCTTGTTTATTTTGCTACTCTCATTCCTGTAGTTATATATTCCCATCCACCTTTAAATAGAAGGTATGGTACCATAACATCTGTGTCTTTGTCCTATCTTTGATGGGAATGCTTCCAACATTTCACATTTATGTAAGTTTGCTGTACATTTTAGGAAGTGGAAATTCTCTTCAAATGTTATTTTGCTAAAACTTTCTTTACCATCAATTGGTGCTAAATATTTTTTAAAAGACTTTTTATCCACCTCTAGACATGACCAAATGTGTTTTGTTCTCTAATCTATTAATGTAGAGAAATTCCAGCTGGAAATTTTTTCTAATATTTTAATATCTTTATAGTTACTGAACTTAGCCTGTTTATTCACTGCTATATTGGATATGCTATAAATTTATTTAGGATAGATGCCTCTCTGTGACAGAGCTTGGCTCAAGAGATTTTTTCTTTGGGTATCCCTTTGTGGTCTTTGTATCAAGATCAGCAAACCTGTTAAAATGAGTTTAGTAATTTCCTGTATTTTTGTATGATTTGGAAGAGTTTATGTAAGATGGCATTAGTTTTTCCCTAACTATTTGGTGCAACTAGATTCCAAATCTGACTGGTCCTGGAATATTTTGAGGGGGCTGGAATGTAGACTACAGTTTCAGTTTGTGTTATTTGACTGAAGTTCTCTGTTTCTGCTTGGAAAAATTTAGTTAATTATGTTTCTCCAGGAACTAATCCATTTAACCTGTATTTTAAAGTTTAAAAACATGTTTTATTTATTGTGGTAAAAAAAAGAACATATAACATTTGATCTACTGTCTTAACAAAATTTTAAGTGTGTGTAATCCCACTCTTGGATATTTATGCAGAGGAATTAAATTCAAGATCTTGAAGAGGTATTTGCACCCCCATATTCATTGCATTATTATTCATGATAGCCAAAAAGGGAAGCAACCTAAGGGTTTATCAGCAGATGAATGGGTAAAGAAAATGTTGTATAAATACATATTTATAATAAACATTTTCACTAAAGAAATTATTAAGGGTATAAAACAGTACAGAGAAGAGTACAATGAACAGTTGTATATTCCATAAATTTTTTTGAAGAACTGGCTTTAGTTGGCTTTACTATTTTCTATTTACTTATTTCTGCATTTATGCATATTATTTTTTAACTTCTACTTCTTTAGCATTTTTTATTAAATAATATTGACATACATGATTGTATGTCTTTCAGGTGTACAACATAGTGACTTGATATTTATACACATTACAGAATGGTCATCACAATAAATCTAGTTATCATCTGTCAACATACACAGTTGTTACAATATTATTGACTGTATTCCTTATGCCATACATTAAATCCCCATGGCTTATTTGTTTTGTCACTGGAAGACAGTACCTCTTAATCACCTTCACCTACTTTACCCATCCCATCCACCCCTCTCCCCTCTGACAACCATCAGTTTATCTGTATCTATGGATCTGTTTGGGTTTTGCTTGGTTTTTTTTTTTTTTTTTTGCTTGTTTTTTTGTTTTGTTTTTTAAGCCCCACATATAATTGGAATCATATGATATTTGTCTTTATCTGACTTATTTCACTTAGAGTAATACCCTCTAGGTCCATCCATGTGTCACAAATGGCAAGATTCTATTCTTTTTTATGGATATGTATACATCACATCTTCCTTACCCATTCATTTATCAATGGACAGTTAGGTTTCTTCTATATCTTGGCTATTGTAAATAATGCTGTGATGACATAGGAATACATGTTTTTTTCAATTAGGGTAGTCATTTTCTTTGGATAAATACCTAGAAGTGGGATTGCTGGATCATATGGTAGTTTAATTTTTGGACAAACCTCCATACTGTTTTTCATAGTGGCTGCACCATTTTATTTTCCCATCAACAGTGCATGAGGGTTCTCTTTTCTCCACATTGTCACCAACAGTTGCTATTCCTAGTCTTTTTGATTCTAGCTATTCTCACAGGTGTAAATTGATATCTCATTGTGGTTTTGATTTACGTTCCCCTAATGATTAATGCTGTTGAATGCCTTTTGGCAGTCTTTATGTCTTCTTTGGAAAAATGTCTATTCAGGTATTCTGCCCTTTTTTAATAGGATTGTTTTTTGTTGTTGTTGTTTTATTTTGTTTTGTTTTGTTTTGCCATTGAGTTATAGGTGTTCTTTATATATTTTTGATGTTGACCCCTTATGAGAGAGATCATTTACAAATATCTTCTCCTATCCAGTAGGTTGCCTTTTCATTTCTTTTTGCTGTGCGTACACTTTTGATTCAATGTTGTCCCATTTGTTTATTTTTGTTTTTGTTGTCCTTGCCTAAGGAAACAGATCCAAAAAAAATAACCCAAGACTATGGTCAAAGAGCTTATTGCCTATGTTTTCTTTTAGGAATTTTTTGGTTTCACTTCTTACATTTGAGTCTTTAATCCATTTTACATTTATTTTTCTATATGGTGTGAGAAAGTGGTCCAGTTTCATTCTTTTGCATGTCCAGTTTTACAACACCATTTATTGAAGAGACTTTCTTTTCCCCATGGTATATTCTTGACTCCTTTGTCATAGATTCATTGACCACATGAATGTGGATTTCTGGGCTCTCTATTCTGTTCCATTGATCTATGTGTCTGGTTTTTGTTTTTTTTTTTTTGTCAGTTCCATATTGTTTTAATTACTACAGCCTTGAAGTACAAGTTGAAATCTAGGCATGTATAACTTACAGGTTTGCTCTTCTTTCTCAAGATTGTTGGATATTTGGGGTCTTTTATGGTTCCATACAAATTTTAGATTTATTTGTTCTAGTTCTCTGAAAAATGCTATCGGTATTGGTATAAAGATAGCATTGAATCTGCAGATTACTTTGAGTAATATGGACATTTTAAGTATATTAATTCTTATAATCCACGATCACAGTATATCTTTCCATTTATTCATATCAGCTTCAGTTTTCTTCATCAATGTATTATAGTTTTCAGAATACAGGTCTTTCAC
Source organism: Prionailurus bengalensis (assembly GCF_016509475.1). Classification (NCBI taxonomy): domain Eukaryota; kingdom Metazoa; phylum Chordata; class Mammalia; order Carnivora; family Felidae; genus Prionailurus; species Prionailurus bengalensis. Next base: position 23,667,457 of record NC_057361.1, on the reverse strand, counting down.
CTCTTTGGTTAAATATAGTCCTATGTATTTTATTCTTTCTGATGCAATTATAAATGGGATTGTTTTCTTGATTTCTCTAGTTTATTGTTGGTGCATGGAAATTCAAAAATTTCTTTATATTGATTTTGTATCCTACAACTTTACTGAATTAATTTATTCATTCTGAAGTTTTTTGGCTGAGTTTTCAGGGTTTTCTGTATGTAGCATCATGTCATCTATAAATAGTGACAGTTTTACTTCTTCCTTTCCAATTTGGATGCCTTTTTTCCCCTAGCTGCTATGATTAACATTATAATACTATGTTACATAAAAGCAATGAGAGTGAGCATCTTTGTCTTGTTCCTGATCTTACAGAAGTTTTCAGTTTTTCACCACTTGAGTATGGTGTTACCTGTGTATTTGTTACATATGGCCTTTATTATGTTAAGGTACATTCCCTCTATACCTATTTTGTTGAGAGTTTTTACCATAAATGGTTATTGAATTTTGTCAAATGCTTTTTTTTTGCATCTATCAAGATGATCATATGATTTTTATCTTTCATTTTGTTAATATGGCATATTCTTTAGGTTTAATATGCTATTTATTCTCTATATTTTTGAATTGCTTAGGTGTTATGAGTATTTCTTACTTCCCAATAGATCTATTTAAGACTATAATCATCCCTCTTAATGCCATATGGGTTTCTCTCACAGGTATTGTTACAGAGTTTTATGTGTATTCTTTAAAAATTTGCAACTTGAATATATTTTTCTGTGCCATGTGCTAGAAAAGTAATTATAATTGGCCACATATAACATTCAAGCCTTGTCCAGAGACACAGAAAATGCTCTATATATTTAACCTAGAAGGAATTTAATGTGATATATTGGTTACTCAAAGGATGAAAAAGTCACATAAGGAAGGGACACAAAACCTAATATTCAGCAATTTGAGAATGCCACTCCCAACTTTAGGCTCCTGGAGCTTAGGAGTTTGTATCAAAAGGATCTATAACTATAGTGGGCCAATATGATGGGGACTAGAGCCAAGGAGAAGATGCAGTCATTGAAGGAGAAGCCACCTGATACAGAAAAGGAGAAAGAAAAAAACTCTAATTGCTCCTGCCCTTCAGGGCTGAAACCTCTTTTTAGTTTTGTTTTTGTTTTTGTTTTTTGTGTTTTGTGTTTCTTTGGCCTGAAATGTGATGGCAGCCAAATACTGGAGAGGCTAGGATTTACAGAATCAACCCTTGTATAATAGAGAATAGAGCAGAGGAAGGGTGAGGAACAGTTCTGAGGGCAAATATACCTAGGACTACCATACCACATTGGCATTAACAGATTAAATGAGAAAAATCCTATCTAAATTGATACAGAAAAGTATTTTATTAAAGTCAGCATTCATTTGTGATAAAGAAGGTATGTTATCAGGTTAGATAAAGGATATCTACAACAAACAAAACACAAAACACAAACAGAAAATGACATACATAATGCAGAAATGTTAATAGCTTTTATTTAGAAACTGAAAAGTAGACAGGGATACCCACTATCACCATTTCTATCCAACATTTTAATAAACATTTTTCATAATACAGCAATGGGAATCATGAGATATAAAGGGGATAGGGATTGTAAGATAGGAAACACAGCTTTTATAATTGGCACATAATTAGACTGTGTATTATGAGAATCCAGAAGAATTAAAGGTAAGATATTCAGTCACCTAAGAAACTTTGTCATTACAAGAAATGCTAGAAAGAAATACAAGAAAGTCAATCAGGCTGAAATTAAAGGACACTGTACAGTAATTAGAAGCCATATGAAAAAGTAAAGATCACCAGTAAACACAGGTAAATATAAAAACCATCATTATTGTATTCTTGGTATTATATATATGGTAATTACTCTTTTTGTTTCCTATATAATTTAAAAGACAAGTACATAAAATAAAATAAAAATTATAAATCTTTCTTAATGACCACACAAATATAATCAATATCCCTTATGAATATAGATGCAAAAATCTTGAACAAAGTAATAGTAAATGAAAACAAACAGCACATGAAAAGGATTGACTGGGTTTTATCCTGGAAATTCAAGTCTAGTTCAACATAAGAAGATAAGTCAATGTAATATGCCACATTATAAGAACAAAGGGAAAATAATGGTCATCTCAGCAGCAAAAGCATTTGACAGAATATAATACCCTTTCATAATAAAAATACTCAGCAAACTAGGAATATAAGGGAACTTCTTTAACATTATAAATGGAATTTATGAACCCCCATAGTTAACATCACATTCAATGGATAAACAATGAAAGATTTACCACTAAATAAGGAACAAGGCAAAGATGTTGGCTTTATCAGTGATATTCAACATTGTACTAGAAGTCCTGGCCAGAGCAATTAGGAAAGAAAAAGAAAAGAAATAAAAGGCATCTAAATTGGGAAAGAGTTAGCACAAATATCTCTATTTGTAGAAAACATTATTCAATATATGTAGAAAAACCCCAAATTTCCAAAAAAACAAAAGAAAGAAAACTCACTAGAGCTAACACATGAATTCAGCAAAGTTTCAAATCAACACACAAAAATAAGTTCACAAGCAATAAAGCTGAAAAAGAAATTAGGGAAATGATTCCATTTACAATAGCATCAGTAAGAACATAATACAGGAATAAGCTTAACTAAAAATAGGAAAGAATCTACACTGAAAAATATGAACTATCCTAAAAAAAAAAATAAAAGAGGACCTAAATAAGTAGAAAAACACTCCATGTTCATGGATTGGAAGCCTTAAATATTGTTGAGATAGTAATACTTCCCAAAGTGATGTATACATTCAATGCAATTTTTGCAGAAATGTAAAAGCCAGCCATCACATTTATGTGGAACTGCAAGGGATACCAACCAGTCAATACAATATTGGAAAAGTAAAACAAAACTGGATAACTCACATTTCTTTATTTGAAAATGTATTAGAAAGCTACAGTAATCAAAACAGTGTGTACAGTCATAAGGATAGACATATAGAACAGTGTAATAGAATTGCGATCCTGGAAATTAATACAAACATCTGTTTATAGTTTATTTTCCATAAGGGTGTCAAAAATATTGAATGTGGAAAAAATAGTGTTTTTTTTTCAACAAATGGTGCCAAGACAACTGTATAACTACATGCAAAAAAATAAAATGGGACCCGTACCTTATTTTTACATAAAAATTAACTCAAAATGGATCAATGACCTATATGTAAGATTTAAAACTATAAAACTATTAGAAAAAAACATAGTGGTAAATAATCATGATGTCAGATTGGCAGTGGAGTCTGAGATTTGACACTAAAGTATAAGAACTGAAAGAAAAAAATACATCAGATAGACTCATAAAAATTAAAAAAAAAAGAAAGAAAACTTCTATGCAGATAATGTCATAGAACAGTATCAAGAATGTGAAAAGGTAACCTGCAGAATGAAAGAAAACATTTGTAAATCATATATCTGATAAGGGTTTACTATCTGAAGTATGTAAAGAACTCTTTAAACTCAACAACAAAAAGAGAAACAACCCAATTAAAATATGGGCAACAGATTTGAATGGACAATTCTCCAAAGAGGATATACAAAAGGCTAGGAAGCCCATTATTGGTATTTAAAACCACAATGAGTACCATTTCGTACTCACTAGAATGGCTTTGATATTTTAAAAAGGAAAATAAAATAACAATTGTTGAAGAGGATGAGAAAAAAATAGGATTCCTAATACATTTCTGGTGGAAATTTAAAATGTATAACTGGTGTGAAAAACAGTTTGGCACTTCTTTGAACAGTTAAACTTAGAAATACCACATGACCCAGCAATTCCACTCTTAGGTATATATTCAAGAGAGATGATGACATATGTCTGCATGGAAACTTATACACAAATACTGATAACACCATTCTTCATAATAGCTAAAAGGTAGAAATAAATGAAATGTCCATCAATGGATGAACAAATAGATTATGATATATACATACAATGGAAAATTATTCACCCATAAAAAAGGAATAAAGTATTGATACATGCCACAATGTGGATGAACCTCAAAAACATTATGTTAAGTGAAAGAAGTCAGACACAAAAGATCACATATTGTGTGAATTCTATTATATGATGTATCCAGAATAGATAAATTCATAAAGACAAAAAACGTGTTAGCAGCTACCAAGGGGTAAGGAAGGGAACAGTGGGAAGTTCTTATTTAATGGCTACAGAGTATTTTACTGGGGTAAGGAAAATTTTGAAACTAAAAAGTGGTGGTGGTTACACAACATTTTGAATACACTAAATTCCACTGATTTTTATACTTAAAAATGGCTAATTATGTGATGTAAATTTTATCTCAATTAAAAATACAGTGTGATCCAGGCTAAAAAAGTATAATATTGTCCAGTGTGTTTCTCAATGTATATATTGGAAATAAGTAAGCCAACTGTCTCATAAGATGGGGAGGATTAAAGGACCTATTAGTAGTAAAGTTCCTATATCCCACACGAAGTGATTAAAGGTTGATACTAGAAGAATGAGGTATTACATATTAATATTGTAATCCTTTAAGTATCCATTGAAAACTTTAAAAGAAATATACCTAAACCACTATTTATTTAAATTAATTTTAATATGTACATTATAAGTATTTAAATTGATAAGTGATCCACACAATGGCAGGAAAAAGGAAACAGAAGAGTGTAAAACAGAGAAAATAAATAGAAAACAAAGATAAAATGGCAGATATATCAATAATTATATTAAATCTAAATGATCAAATCACAGCAACTAAAAGATTTGGTTAGTAGAATGGATAAAAAATATATGACCTAGTCACATGCTGTCTGCAAAAATCTCACTTCAAATTTTATGATACACATAAGTTAAAAGTAAAAGGATGGGAAAAGATATGTTATTCAAACCAAAATCAAACCAAAACAGAATTGGCTCCATTAATAGCAGAAATGAAGAATTCAGAATAAAGAAATTTCCAGGGGGATATTAAATAATAATAAAAGAGACAATTCACCAAGAAGACATAATAATCTTAAATGTGCATGTACCTAAAAGTATAATTTCAAAATATCTAAAAAGCTGACAGAACTGAAAGGAGAAATAGCCATGATTATATTTAGGGTCTTCAGTACTTCTATCAGTAATCAAAGGAACCACTAGAAGAAAATCATCAAGGGTATGGAACTGAACAGCACTATCAGACAAAAGGATCCAGTTAACATTTATAAAAAATTTGACCTCACTACAGCAGAATACATATGTTTTTTTATGCGTACGTGGAATGTTCACCAGGAACAACCAAGTGCTGAGTCATGAAGCATGCCCTAAAATGTAAAATAACTTAAATTGTATAAATTATGTTCTCTGCACTCATTGGAATTACTCTAGAAATCAATACCAGAAACATAACAGGAAAACTTCCAAACAATGCAAAATTAAGCAATATACTTCTAAATCATATGTAAGCCCCTGAGGATTTCTCAATAAAAATTTTAAAATATATAATTGAATGGAAATGGAAATAAATCATCTTAAAATCAATAGAATGCAGATAAATGAATGCTTTAAGGAAAATGTGTATCAGTAAATATTTGTGTTAGAAAAAAATGTATCTCAAAACAATAATCCAAGCTTCCCTCTCAGGAAACAGGAAAAGGAGGCAGATGTTAGGAAATATGTCATAGTAAGGTCAGAAATCAATGCAAATGAAAACAGAAGAACAATAGAGAAAATTAATAAAAATCAAACACTGGTTCTTTCTTTTTTAAAAAGTTTATTTATTTTCTTTGAGAGAGAGAGAGCATGCACGTGAGCTGGGGAAGGGCAGAGAGAGAGGTAGAGAGAGAGTCCCAAGCAGTCTCTATGCTGTAGGTGCAGAGCCCGATGTGGTACTCAATCTTATAAAACTGAAATCATGACCTGAGCTGAAATCCAGAGTCAGACACTTAACCGACTAAGCCTCCCAGGTGCCCCAGACACTGTTTCTTTCAAAAGACAACATAAAAATGATAAAACATCTAACATGACTGACAAGGAAAAGGCTGTGAGTAAACAAACAATATCAGAAAAGAAAGGGGGGATTTTGCCACAAACCCAAGAGACATTAAAAGGATATAAAATAATATTATAAACCTCTCTTCAAACATAAATTTGATAACTCAGAAAGAAATGATCTAATTCCTTGAAAGCTACAAACTGTCTGAACTCTTCCAAGTTAAAATAGCCTTAAAAATACTTTAAATATTAAATAAATAGAATTCAAAATCACCTACTTGTATCATTTGAAGCAAAAAAAAAATTGACAAAATTCAGCACTCACTCATCATAAAACCTTACAACATACTAAGAATAGAAAGGAACTTTCTCAGGGTGACTCTCTCAAGGTGGTGAAGAGGGTCTATTAAAAAAAAAAAAAAAACACCTTACAGTTCATATTAGACTTAATGGTGGAAGATGCTTTTCCATTAAGTTTGGGAATAAAACAAGTATGTCCACCCTCATCACTTCTGTTTGACATAGTGCTGGGAGTCCTAGCCAGTGCAATAATACAGGAAAAAGAAATAAAAATCATGCACATTTTAAACAGTGAAATAAAATGTTCCTATTTGCAGATTACTGATTTTTTTTAAAGTAATACCAAGGAATCTAAGGGTAAAAAAGAAAGCAAATAATCCTCCCAAATCCCTTAATAAGTTATCTTAGCAAGGTTTCAGGACACAAGCAAGATCACAGAATAAAATCATATTTTTACATACTAGCAATAAATAATTGGAACCCGAAATTTAAAAAAAACACAGTACATTTACAATAGCTGAAAAATGCAAAAGGCTAATGGAAGGAATCAAAGATTTAAAGAAATAGAATTACTATATCCATATATCAAAAGAATCAACACAGTAAAGATGGCAATTCTCTTCAAAGTGATCTGCAAGTTTAACAAATCTATAAAAATCTCCACTGGCTGTTTTATCGATACACATAACCTGATTCTAAAATTTATATGGAAAAACAAAGGAACTAGAATAGCTAAAACTTTGGATAAAGAAGATGTGTGTGTGTGTGTGTGTATACACATACACACAAAATAGAATATTAACCATCAAAAAGAATGAAGTCTTTTCATTTGCAATGATGTGGATGGAGCTAGAGTATATTATGCTAAGTGAAATAAGTCAGAGAAAGACAAATACCGGATGATTTCACTAATATATGGTATTTCAGAAATAAAACAGATGAACATAGGGGAAAAGAGAGAGAGAGGCAAACCAGGAAATAGACTCTTAAGTATAGAGAACAAACTGAAGGTTGTTGGAGGGGAAGGAGCAGGGGATGGGCTAAATGTGTGATGGGCATTAAGGAGGGAACTTGTTTTGAGCACTGGGTGTTATATGTAAGTGATGAATTACTAAATTCTACTCCTAAAACCAGTATTACACTATATGTTAAGTGATTAGAATTTACATAAAAATTTGAAGAAAATAAAATACAGTTCATATGGAAAAACAAAGGAACTAGAATAGCTAAAAGAATTTTTAAAAAGGTTAATAGAGTTGTAGGAATTATACCACTGGATGGTAAAACTAAATGTATAACTACATTAATCAAGACTGTAGTATTGACAGAGGGATAGACACATAGATAAATTGAACAAACTACAGTCTGGGAATAGAACCATACCGGAATAGCCAACTGATTTTGGTAACATAGCAAAAGCAGTTCAGTAAAGAAATGGTTGTTTATTCAACAAATGATGTTAGAACAATTAGACTTCTATAGGATTAAAAAAAAAAAAAGTGAACTTTGGCCTAAACCTCATACCTTATTCAAAAATTATTTAAAATGGGTCATAGTTCTAAATATAGAACTTAGACAAAACACAGGAGACTATCTTGCTGACCTAGAAGACCTGTCCCCCAAATCAGGATATATAAGAACAATAATGAATAAATTGAACTCGATCAAAATTTAAAAGTTTGGTCTGGGAATGGCATTGCTAAGGGAATAAGACAAGCCACAGTCTAGAAGAAAATATTTGCAAGTCACATATCCAACAAAGGATTTGTACAGGCAAAAACTCCTTAAACTCAACATTAAGCAAGAAAAAGTCAAATTTTTAAAAAAGGCATAGAATTTGAACACAAGCATCACCAAAGAGGCAAATAAGCAGATTAAAAGATAGATGTTCAACATCCACTGCGTGTTACATGTAAGTGATGAATCACTAAATTCTACTCCCAAAACTAGTATTACACTATATGTTAACTAATTGGAATTTAAATAAAAATTTGAAAAAAAGGTATCCAACATCATTATCCTTTAGGTAAATGTAAATTAGTGGGAATGTAAAATGTTGCAGGCTCGCTGGAAAACAAACTAGCAGTTTTCCATAAAATTAAACATGTATATGATTCACCAGGCTCTTCCTGAGTACTTACCCTAGAGAAATGAAAACTGTTCATAGCAGCTTCATCTGTAATAGGCACAAAACTGGAAACAAGCCAAATACCCTTCAACAGGTGAATGGATAAACAGGCTGTGATATACACTCATACAGTAGAATACAACTCAGCAATAAAAAGGAATAGATTATTGATACAAGCAACAACTTGGATGGGCATCAAGGGCATGTTGCTGAGTGAAAATAGCAATATTCAAAGGTTACTGAATAAATCAATTTACATAAACTTCTCAAAATGATAAAATTATGTAATGGAGAAAAAAAGTGGTTTCCAGCCCTAGGGTTGTGGGGAGGGCATGATTATATACAGGCATACCAGGGCATTTCTTTGGAGTTTTGGAACAGTCTGTATTGTGACTGTGGTCATGGTTAGAAAAATTTATACATATGGCAAAATTTCCTAAACTATACACCAAACAAAACAAAACAAAACAACGTGAAACAAAACAATGCAATAACCACAAAATCACTCATTTCATGTTAAAACTGGTTAAAAGCAAATTAGATTTTAGATTAGTCAATATTGTACTGATAACACTTCCCAATTTCTGATAATTTTACTATCATTACATAACTTGATATATTCAGAGGAATAAGAGAGATAGTCCACAGGAACTCTCTGTATTATGTTTGCAATTCCTGTATGAGTCTAAAATAATTTCAAAATAAAGGGCTTAAAGACTTCTGGTTTCAGCTCCAACATATAAAGAGCTTAGAAGTCATCACTTCTGTCATATTTACAATAAAAAATAGCTGGAAAAATGGAAAATCAACAACTTTCCAACAGGGAACTGAGGTCACAGAGGTCACAGGATAGCCACATTCATAGAGATACAGTGAAATGCTTACCTAGAGCAGAAGCTGCTACAAGCTATACAGGTAGAACCAATTACTTCACTAGTAATGTTGACAAATAGCTGGAGGCTGAATGCCCACTAGTGTGAGATTACAAAACTCCCGGAGGCTGCAATCATAAAGGGGACTCCAAATTTACAGGCTTTCCCTCCAGGCACTACACCAAATGGGCACAGTGAGGATCCCAGAAAATCAGCTAGTGGCTCTGGCAGGGAGAGGGGAGGAACAACCACAGCCTTTCTGTCTCAACAAAGGAAAACAAAACAAAACAAAACATAATCAGCAAGAGATAGGTCTCCAAAGAAATAGACTGGGAATGATGCACCCAGGTAAGGAAGTGGAGGGGGCTAGGGTGCTATATGCCTGGAAGAGGGACAGAAATATTTGTGATGGCTACACCCCCTTGAAACAGGCAAACTAAAATACTTTGATTTAATCAGAAGATTATAGAACAATTCTCTTAACCACCCCCCCCCCCCCAGTATTACCACAGCAACATATACCTCCAGTATACTAACAATGGATTACAGCTGAAAGAGGTGAAAAACACAGATGCTCCCTGAAGACCAATGCAAAGAGAAGCCCTAAAGCAAAGACAGGAGACAGAAATTAGACACTACAGGTATTATAGCTGCAATAAACATTAAATATAGGCCAACTCCTAGCCATGTTAATATACATATTTGTACTAAAAGCATATTTCCTTCAGTACCTACATATCTGTCTGTCAAAAACAATTATAAGACATACAATAAAGCAAGAAAGAACGTAGTCTGAAAAGACAAAGCATCAGAACCAGACAGACCTGATACAGATTTTGAAATTATTAGACAAGGAGTTTAAATAAACATGATTAGTATTTTAAGGGTTCTAATTGGACAAATAGGCAACATGCAAGGGCAAATAGGTAGTTTCATCAGAGATGGAATCTATAAGTAAGAACCAAAACTAAATGCTAGAGGGGCACCTGGTGACTCAGTCAGTTGAACATCTGACTTGATTTTGGCTCAGGTCATGATCTCACAGTTGTGGGATCAAGCCCTGCATCGGGCTCCACACTGGGCAGGGAGCCTGATTGAGATTCTCTCCCTCTCTCTCTCTGTCTCTCTCTCTCTCTCAAAAAATAAAAAATAAAATAAATAAATGCTAAAAATAAAAAATACAGTAAGAGAAATGAAAAGTGCCTTTAACAGGCTCATAGGAGATGTGACACAGTTATGGAAACAATCAGTAAACCTGAAGATAGGTGGAAAGCAACCTCCCCAAGTGAATCAAAAAAAGAAGCAAAGAACAAAAATTAACAAAAGATCCAAGAACTTTGTGACATTATCAAAACGTGTAATATATAAATCATTGTAATACTAAAGGAAGAAAGAATGAGGGTAGAAAATATATTTGAAGAAATAAATCAACGACTTTCTAACATTAGGGACAGACAGCAAATCATAGATCCAGGCAGCTCAGAGAACACCAAGATAAATACTAAAACACCTAAGCATATCATATTTAGACTGCAGAAAACCAAAGACAAGAGTAAAATTGTGAAGAAAAACAGAGGGGTCAAAAACAGCTTCCAATAGAAGAAAGAAAAATAAAAATTATAGCAAACTTCTCATCAGAAACATGGAAACAAGAAGGGAGTGAAATGAAATCCTTTAAGTATTGAAAGAAGAATGCTAATCTAGAATTCTACATCCAACAAAATTATCCTTTAAAGGTGAAAGAGAAATAAAAAAATTCTCAGAAAAAAATGAGTCAATTCATTGTCTCAACAATTAAATTGTTTCTATGTAAGAAATGTTAAATTCACTATGCAGAAGGAACATGATATAGGGCAGAAACTTGAATGCCCATAAAAAAAAGGAAAATCATCGGAGAAGGAATAAATGGAGGTAAAATAAAAACTGTAACTTTTTTCAGTTCTAATTTTTAAAGAATGCTTGTTTTAAGCAACAATAGTAACGATGTATTAGATGATTAGAGCATATGAATAAGTGAAATGAATGAGAGCAGTGTCACAAAAGACAAGGAATTGGAAAATACTCTGTTATAAGGAATCTGCACTACATGTGAAACAGTATAGTGCTTTCTGAAGTGTACTAAGATTATTTTAAAATGTATGTTATAAACCCTTAGAAAACTGTTGAGAATGCTTAAAAAGAGTATAAATGATATGAGAGAAGAGATCAAAGGGAATCATATAAAATGCTCAATTAATACCAGAGAGCACAAAAAAAGTGACAAAAAAGAACAAATGCACCAGATGGAAAAAAGTTACACAAATAGTAGAGTTTAGTACAACTATATCGATAATTGCTTTAAATGTAAATACCAGTTAAAAGCAGAATTTGTCAGATTGGATAAAAAATTTCAAAAAGACTCAACTATATGCTGTCTACAAGAAACTGATTTTGTGTATCAAGATTCCTGACAGTTTAAAAGTAAAAGAATGATGGATTTGGGGGCAGTGGAACTCTTCTGTATGACATTATAATGGTGGATACCTGATATTATGCATCTGTCAAAATCTATAGGGGTCCGTCCATACAATAGAGAAAATGGATGTTAATATAAACTATGGACTTTAATTAATGATAATGTATTGATATTAGCTCATTAATTGTAAAAAAAATGTATCACACTATTGCAATATGTCAATAATGGGCAAATCTGTGGGTATGTATTAGGGTGGGAGCATATGGGAACTAGAACTTTAGGCTCAATTTTTCTGTAAACCTAAAACTACTCTAAAAAATAAAGTCTATTTTTAAAAAAATCAAATAAAATCCATATATATGGTGGATGTTTATCAAGCTAACTGTAATTGAACTAAATCTGTACTGTAATTGAACTAAAGCACTGTTGAATCCACTGCTAATTCTTTAATGTGTCTTATTTTTTTGCATGTTAATTCCCATATTCTGGCTATTGCCCACAACCCAACTCAGCAGCTCTAGGCTGTCTGCCAACACACACTCCTGTTCAACTTCCAGGGGTTACCTTAAAACATCCAAGATCAGGCCAGTCACTTGGGGGTGATGGTGGGTAACATCTAGTCAGTGTTCCATAATGGTGTCTTTTTAAAGGAAGTATCTGATGGCCTCTTTACTTCGAGCAATGGTCGCCTGCAGAAAATGAAAGAGTCCTTAGATAATGTGATGGGTTAACTTGTTAGCAACATACCTCTTAACCATCTGGGAGATTTCATTTATCCTTAGCTGACCAAATCTCAGAATGCTCAGAATCAAAGTGCGGGGAAGGACAGGACCAGCCGTGAAGCCTAGCAACCTAAGCACAAAACGCATTAAACTTGTCCCTTTCATTAGTGCATAGTGCAGACGAGCAGATGACACCTTCTGTTATATTGAAATGAACCTGCTAGGCAAATCTGAATTGAGGAAGCAGGTAGCTATAATATGTGACCTCAACTGTGCTCATTTCCAGGTGAATAAAGAATTTTAAAGTGTCTGCCATTAACAGATAAATTCTGTTGTTTACTTAGCTGGTAAGAAAAGAAAGGCAGACATGTTAGACCGTAGCCAGAAGTCACTAAAATTCAAGTACATGTATAGTCTCATTCTGTAGCCATTGTGTTAATGTATGATTTTTTTAAATAGAAACATTCATGAGGGCTGCCTATGAACTAGTGTCTGGTCTGATTTTGTCTAAGCAGATCTCCTCACTCGTTTGTCTTATACATCTTGGATAACTTTATTTTAGTTTCTCATATCTCATATAGGAATGTCACCTTTGAATTTAATAGAATTCATTTCAGAGTAGGTCAGTAAAGGATGGAGACAGATATACCGTAGTAATGATGGGGTTTTGGAGTGATGGGGGGGCGGGATTCAGAGCTGACACCCAAGAAAGAATTCTTGAACATGTCTTTGGTGCAAAAAGGTGATTTTATTAAAGCACGGGGACAGGACCCATGGACAGAAAGAGCTGCACTGGGGTTGTGAAGAGTGACTAGTTATATACTATGGAGTTAGGAGAGATACAACCAAAAGGGAGGCCTCCAAAAGGACTTTGATATGCTTAAGAAGACTCTTAAGATACCTGAGGCCTTGCTATTGTCAAGCTAAGGTTGTTTTTCCTCTAGTAAGTCATTAACATTAGGACTGGCAAGGGGTTCCTGGAGAAATGTTGTACTCTATTTGCTTCAAGTATTTGTCAATGGCTGCAGGTTATAAGGAAATTTAATGTTACCTGCCATTTCCTTCTTGCCTTTGTTCCTGGAATCACAATGGAGGGGAGGGTGATGTTGGCACTCTAGGAAACTGAGTCTATAAGGTTTCTGGAGATTAGGCCATTGATAAGATTGCCTTTATCTTATAATTTACTAAGACATTTGTAAACTGATGGAGACTCCTGTCGTGCATGACTGTGATCTCTATCAGTTAGCCATTTATTTTCTTTCCTTTCCTTTGTTCTTGGGCAGCCAGGAGTGCCTGAGGAATATCAGACATATCCCATGGGGCAAGGGGTGGGGTGCTAGGTTGTGCTTGGCCCTCAGCTTGCCCTGTGGTCCCTCATCAGTAACACTAGTCAAAAAATGCTAAAGTAGCTATACAAATTTCAGTCAAAGCAGATTTCAGAGCAAGGAATAGTATCAGGGATGAGGAGACACATGATAATGATAAAAGGATCAAATATCCAAGAAAGTATTACAATCCTAAACATGTATGCACCTAACAAAGGAGCCTCACAATATACGAGGCAAAAACTGATCGAATTAAAGGAGAAATATGTAATCACAGTTGACAGACATCACTACTCCTCTAGCAGTAATTGATAGATGAAGCAGTCAGAAAATCAGTAAAGATCTAGATGGCATGAGCAATACTAACAACTTAACATAATTGAGATGATAAAGTACTTCATCTAACAACAGCAGAATACACATTCTTCTCAACCTCACATGTTACATTCACCAAGATAGACCACACCTTAATCCATATTTTCATCCATAAAACACTATTAAACAAATCTTAACACTTTTAAAAGAATGGAAATCAAACAAAATATGTTATAAGGTCACAACAGGATTACATTAGAAATCAATAACAGAGGGGCGCCTGGGTGGCGAAGTCGGTTAAGCGTCCGACTTCAGCCAGGTCACAATCTCGCGGTCCGGGAGTTCGAGCCCTGCGTCGGGCTCTGGGCTGATGGCTCAGAGCCTGGAGCCTGTTTCCAATTCTGTGTCTCCCTCGCTCTCTGCCCCTCCCCCGTTCATGCTCTGTCTCTCTCTATCCCAAAAATAAATAAACGTTGAAAAAAAATTAAAAAAAAAAAAAGAAATCAATAACAGAAAGGTAGGTGGAAAGTTCCCAAATATTTGCAAATTTAAACCACTTTTAGATAACACATGAGTCAAAGAAGAAATGTCAAGAGAAATTTCAAGATATTTTGAAATAAATGCAAATGCAAATTACCAAAATTTTTAGGTCGTTACTAAACTAGTGTTTACACAGAGATTTAGAGGATTAAATTCATGTACTGGGGGGGAAAAAAAAGGAAAGCTCTAAAGTAAATTACCTAAGTTTCTCCCTCAGAAGACTAGAGAAAAAAGAACAAATTATACCTACACTGAGTAGAAGAAAGGGAATAATAATAATAATAATAAATAGACCACAGGAGCACCTGGGTGGCTCAGTTGATTAAGCATCAGACTTTTGATTGTGGCTCAGGTCATGATCTCATGATCTCATGGTTGATGAGTTGGAGCCCCGGGTAGGACTCTGTGCTAACAGTGCAGAGCCTGCTTGGGATTCTTACTCTCTCTCTGCCCCTCCCCCACTCTTTCTCTCTTTCTCTTTCTCTCAAAATAAAGACTTAAACTTAAAAAAATTTTAAATAGACCATAAATAAATAAAGTTTAAAACAGGAGAACAACAGAGAAAATCAATACAATCCTCAATGACATCAGTAAACTTGGTAAGTCTCTAGCTAGAATAACGAAGAAAGGAAAAAAGAGAGAAGATCTAAACTACCAATATCACGAATGAAAGAGGGGTCACCAGTACTGATTCCAGAGACATTGAAAGGATAAAAATGGACTAGTATAAACAACTCTATCTGTACAAATTTGAGAACAGATTAAATGGATCAATTCCTTGAAAGTCACAAACTAACGAATTCATTTAAGTTGAAACAGATAATGTGAAGAGCCTTATATCTATTAAAGAAATTCAAATAATAGTTTTAAAGTCTTCCCAAAAAAGGAATGACTAGGCCCACATAGTTACACTGGTGAATTACATCAAACATTTAAGGACAAAATAATAAAAATAATCTATAATTTTTTTCAGAAAATAGAAGAGAGAAGGAAGTATTCCCAGTTCTTTTTGTGAGACTAACAGCATTCTAAGCCCAAAACCAGATAAATACATTACTAGAAAAGAGAAGCACAGACAGATATCTCTCATGAATATAGACAAGGAAAAATCCTTAACAGAATAATAGCAAATAGAATCCAGCAGTATGTAAAAAGAATAATACATCATTAACAAGAGGGACTCATTTCCAAAATTCAATCCTAATTCAACATTTGTAAATCAATTAGTGTATTTCATCATATAACATACTGAATAAGAAAATAAATGTGATCATATAAGTAGATGTAAAAAAATAATTTGAAAATGTTAATATCCATTTATGACAAAAACTTTATTTTTTATGTTTATTTATTTGTTTTGAGAGAGAGAGAGAGCAGAAGAGGGAGAGAGGAAGAGAGAGAGAGAGAGAGAGAGAGAGAGAGAGAGAGAGAGAGAGGATCCCAAGCAGGCTCCATGCTGTCAGCACAGAGCCTGATGTAGGGCTTAATCTCACACACTGTGAGATCATGACCTGAGCTATATCAAGAGTCAGACCTTTAACCGACTAAGTCACCCAGGCGCCCCTATGATAAAAACTTTAAAAACTAGGAATAGAAGGGAACTTCCTTAACCTGATAAAGGGTATGTAAGAAAACCTATAGCTAACATTATGGCTAATGATCTGAGAGTGAATGCTTTCACCCTAAGATTGAAAATGAAACAAGGATATCTTCTCATTACTCCTATTCAACATCAAAATGCAAGTCATATTTAGTGCAAGACAAGCAATAACAAATAAATAAAATGTATACATACAGGAAAGAGAAAAATAAAACTTTTAATTTTTGCAGAAAATGATTGTTTATGTAAAAAGAAACTACAGGGGCGCCTGGGTGGCACAGTCGGTTGGGCGTCCGACTTCAGCCAGGTCACGATCTCGTGGTCCGTGAGTTCGAGCCCCGCGTCAGGCTCTGGGCTGATGGCTCAGAGCCTGGAGCCTGTTTCCGATTCTGTGTCTCCCTCTCTCTCTGCCCCTCCCCCGTTCATGCTCTGTCTCTCTCTGTCCCAAAAAAAATAAATAAACGTTGAAAAAAAATTTAAATATTCAAAAAGAACCTACAAAGAAAACCTCCTGGAACTAATAACCAAGTATAATTCTTTACTATGTACCAGCAATAAACAATTGAAATAAGAAATTTAAAAAGCAAAAACATTTACAGTTAAACAAAAATTAAATGCTTAGATAAATGTAACAAAATATATACCAGATCCATTTGCAGAAAACTGTAAAACACTTATCAAAGAGGATCTAAGTAAATGGAAAAATTATTCCCTGTTCATGAATTGGTAGATTCACCATTATTTTTTTTAATTTTTTAATATTTATTTATTTTGGGGAGAGAGAGAGAGAGAGAGAGAGAGAGAGAGACAGCATGAGCGGGGGAGGGGCAGAGAGAGGAGATACAGAATCCGAAGCAGGTTCCAGGCTCTGAGCGGTCAGCACAGAGCCCGATGCGGGGCTCGAGATCACAAACCGCCAGATCATGACCTGAGCTGAAGTCAGAAGCTTAACTGACTGAGCCACCCACGTGCCTTGGTAGACTCACTATTATTAAGATGTCAATTATTTCTGCCCATGTCTTCCTTGGATTATTTGTTTTTCAGGTGTTGAGTTTGGTAAGTTCTTTATAGATTTTTCCAAAGAAGGGGCATCCAGATAGCCAACAGACACATGAAAAGATTTTCAACATCCCTCATCCTCAGGGAAATACAAATCAAAACCACATTGAGATACTACCTCACACCAGAGTGGCTAAAATTAGCAACTCAGGAAACAACAGATGTTGGTGAGATGTGGAGAAACGGGAACCCTCTTGCACTGCTGGTGGGAATGCAAACTGGTGCAGCTACTCTGGAAAACAGTGTGGACGTTCCTCAAAAAAAATTAATAGCAATATTCATTGCTATTATCAATATTAGCAATAGCACTCCTAGGAATTTATCCAAAGGATACAGGAGTGCTGATTCATAGGGGCACATGTACCCCAATGTTTATAGCAGTGCTTTCAATAATAACCACATTATGGAAAGAGCCCAAATGGCCATCAACTGATGAATGGATAAAGAAGATGTGGTTTATATATACAATGGAGTACTACTTGACAATGAGAAAGAATGAAATCCTACCATTTGCAACAACGTGGGTGGAACTGGAAGGATATTATGTTCAGTGAAATAAGGCAGTCAGAGAAAGACAGATATCATATGTCTTCACTCATATGTGGAACTTGAGAAATTTAACAGAAAACCATGGGGGAAGGGAAGGAGAAAAATAGTTTCAAACAGAGAGAAGGGAAACCACAAGAGACTCTTAAATATAGAGAACAAACGGAGGGTTGATGCGGGATAGGGGGAGGGGAAATGGGTGATGGGCATTGAGGAGGGCACTTGTTGGGATGAGCACTGGATGTTGTATGTAAGCAATGAATCACAGAAATCTACCCCTGAAACCAAGAGCACACTGTATACACTGTATGTTAGCTAACTTGACAATAAATTATATCTAAAAAAATGATGTCAATTATTTCTAACTTGATCTATAGATTTAATGCAAATCCCAGTCAATATCTTAGCAACTCTTTGTAGATATCAACAAACTTATTCTAACATTTATATAGAGTGGCAAAGGTCCTAGAATAGCCAACACAATATTGAAAAGGAAGACCAAAGTTTGAAGACTCACACTACCCTATTTCAAGACTCAATATAAAGTTGTAACAATCAAGACAGCATAGTGTTGCTGAAAAAATAACCAAACAGATCATGGAACAAAGAATTGAGAGCCCCAAAATAGACCCACACAAATATATAGTCAACTAAATTTTGACAAAGGTGAAAAGGCAAATAAATGAAAACTAGTATTTTTTCAGCAAATAGTGCTAGAACAATTGGATGTCTATATGGGAGAAAAATGAACTTAGATACTTAGACACAAACCTCACGCCTTCCACAAAAATTGTCTCAAAATATATTATAGATCTAAAAGTAAAATGCAAAACTGTGCAACTTCTAGAGGAAAACACAGGAGAAAATCTGTGACTTTGAGTGTGATGATTAGTTTTAGACACAGTGCCAAAAGCACAATCAATAAAATAAAAATGATAAGTTGGACTTTGTTAGAAAGTTTTGCTCTGTGAAAGACCCTGTTAAGAGAGTGAAAAACAAGGTGTGAATATTTGTCTATCACATATCTAATAAATGACTTGTATCTGAATGTACAAAGAACTTATAAAACTCAACAATAATAAAACAAGCAACCAGTAGTTGTTTGAATGGTGTCTGTAAAAAGATATGTCTGGGGGGCCTGGTGGCTCAGGTTGTTAGCATCTGACTCTTGATTCCAGCTCAGGTCATGATCTCATGGCCAGTGAGTTCGAGCCCCACATTGGGCTCTGAGCTGACACTGCGGAGCCTGCTTGGGATTCTCTCCTTACTCTCTCTGCCCCTCCCCAACTATCTCAAAAGTAAATAAACTTTAAAAAATTATAATAATAAAAAAAGTTAAAAAGATAGGTCTGTTTCCTAATCCTTGAAACTTGTGAATGTGATCTTATTTGGAAAAAGTCTTTGCAGATGTAATTAAGTGAAGGATATTAATATGTGATCATCCTGAATTTAGGGTGAGCCGTGTTTCCAAAGATAGGTCTTAAAATAAAAAAATAAAAAAAAACAGAAGGAAAATTGAGACAGAAGCATTGAGAGGGGAAGGCCATGTGAAGACGCGTTTGGAGGCAGAGACTGAAGCTATGCATTCACAAGCCAAGAAACACCAAAGAACACCATTAAGCGAGCATAAATTTGGATCTCTCACACAGTGATGTTGAAAATGAAAAATGGTGCAGCCATTTTGGAAACAATGGCAGTTTTTTATAAACATTGTCTTGTTATATGATCCAGAAATTGTGCTCCTAGATATTTTTCCAACTGACTTGAAAACATCTCAACACAAATAACTGCACATAAATGCTTATAGTGGCGTTACTCATAATCACCAAAAACCAAGATGTCTTTTTTAAAAATTTTTTAACGTTTATTTATTATTGAGAGACAGAGAGAGACAGAGCACGAGAATGGAAGGGACAGAGAGAGAGGGGGACACAGAATCTGAAGCAGGATCCAGGCTCTGAGCTGTCAGCACAGAGCCTGATGCAGGGCTCGAACTCACAAACCACGAGATCATGACCTGAGTCGAAGTTGGACACTTAACAGACTGAGTCACCCAGGCACCCCTACCAAGACGTCTTTAATAGGTGAGTGAATAATCTGTGGTACATACAAACAATGGAATACTATTCAACAATAAAAAGTAATAAATTATCGATTTATGATATAACCTGGATGACTCTTTTTTAAATTTTTTTAAAAAATTGTATTTATTTTTGAGAAGGAGAGAGAGAGAGTGTGAGTGGGGGAGACACACACACACACACACACACACACACACACACACAGAATCTGAAGCAGGCTCCAGGCTCTGAGCCATCAGCACAGAACCTGATGTGGGGCTCAAACCAGCAAACCATGAGATCGTGACCTGAGCCGAAGTCAGAAGCTTAACCGACTGAGCGACCCGGGTGTCCCTAACATGGATGACTCTTAAATGCATGTTGCTAAGCAAAAGAAGCCAGTCCACAAATGTTACATACTGTTTGGTTCCATTTATATGGCATGATAGAAAAGACACAACTAAAGAGACAACAGTTTTGTTCGTTGGTTTTTCTTTTTGTTTTTGTTTTGCAGGGTGGGAGGGAGTGGTTGAATAATTGGAGCACAGGGGATTTTTTAGGATGGTGAAACTATCCTCTATAATACTCTAACAACACTATGCATTTTTCAAACCTCATAGAACACGAGATCACAAAGAGTGAACCCTAATGTATGCAAATAAAAATCAGTTCAGAGACCTGGGTGTCCCAGGATGGAATGCAGACTGTGACCAAATAATTCTAGCTGTATTACAAATGTGTGAAATAATATCAGTGAAGAGGATGAAGGAAAAGAGGTGCTGACCTAAGTGACTTTGAAAATGAGTGGATAATTTATGACTAAAGAAAAAGGAACTGTATTCCAGTTAGTAAAGTTTCTCAGAAAGGTATGGGCTAATAATCTGAAATCAACATACATGTTTACTGGGATTGAATAAATAAGTATATGAATGGTAGATAGTTGGAGCCAATTTTCTCATGGAGCTAAGCAAAGGGGGAAGGCTGGAATGAATAATGTGATTCAAGGTTAGAGTTAGAGAAATCAGTATGACTCATGTTTAGTTTGGTATAGATACAGGTGGAGAAATATAGAAATTATAGATACATGTGCATACATGGGGTAGTATACAGACATTTTCCTAGCTTTGTCTTCTAAGGGGGCTTATTAGATTCTACTAAAATTCTAGTAGTAATGGAATAATTTAAGCAGGAAAATAAATAACCTAATACTGGGTTATGACCTAAGTATAAAATAAATATCCATGAACCCATACTGCTGTACATAAGTGACTGAATCAATAAATAAATCAGGGATAATAGAGTGCTGTATTGAAAGAAGGGGGGAAGAGTAACTTTACAGGAAAGAAACTTGACAAATACTACCTTAGGTAGCTGATCAAGGTGATATCATCAGTTACATCATGTTCATAATATGTGCCCTTGATGGAATGCAATGAAAATAGCCTCTTAAGTCCTGAGAATTTCCTCCCAAGAGGAAATTTCTCCCAAGAATCCATAGTGCCAGTCTAATCATGAGAAAAACACCAAACACATCCCACTTGAGGGACACTATTAAATACCTTCCCCAAACTGTCAAGGTCATAAAAAATAAGGAAAGTGAGAATCTGTCACGACCTAGAAGGGCCTAGGAGAAATGATGCTCAAATGCAATGTGATATCATGGATAGGATCTTCGGCCAGAGAAAGGATGTTAGGGAAAAAATAAAGGAAATATGAAAGAAGTATAGACTTTAATTAATCATAATGTGTAGATGGTGGTTCATTATCTGTGCCAAATGTATCATATTAATATATGAAATTAACAATAGGGGAGATTGAGTGCTAGGTGTAAGGGAACTCTCTATACCATCTTTGCAACTTTTCTGTAAATATAGAACTATTTTAATTTGTAAGCTTATTTTATTTTATTTTTTGCAAGCTTATTTTAAAATAAATGATTTTAAATAAACATGAACACTGCAATTGTGATGTACTTACCTAGGGTCTATCAGTGTCCAGTTCTCCCATTCAGCCACCCTGTCTGGGGCCTACCAGTACTGACCACAGGGATGGGGCTCTGTGGAGATCCCTCTGTTCTGCTGTGGGTGGTTCCCTTGGACTTCACTTGAAGTTCTTGCCTTCACTTTTTTAGGGCCTGAGCACCTTCCCTCTGCTGGCCTGAGGTCAGTACCCTGGTCTGATACTCTCAGCAGCCAGAACCCACAGGGAAAATTTAGCAGGGTGAAATCAGATAGTCCCTGCCTGGGTCTACTGGGGCTGAAAGCCCTTGGTACTCTGTGGGATACCCTTTAATCTGGGGTGGGTAGTCCCCTCAAGCATCACTCAGGGTCTTTACCTTACCTCCTGGCAGGGCCTGGGCTCCTCTTCCATCTGCTGACTGGACTCCTCCACACTCATAACAAAATCTTCACTACTCTGAGACACCAGAGGCACAGGTACAGGGAAGTCAATTACTGAGATCCCTGCATAGGGCCTGCCGGGCTGACAGCAGGGTTGGGGCTCTAAGCTGGTCCCTCTGGTTTGCAGGAAGAAATATCCTCAGTCCTCAGTCAGATTTCTAAACTTGACTTGTAGATGGACTGGGGACTCACCCTTCTGCTGAGTTGGCCAGCCTTAGATCAAAGCCAAATCCCTACCCCTTCCTATATTTCCACCCCAAATCCCAATCTCAAGAGGATGCAGTGAAATAGTGCCTGCACTTAACAATCATACCCGGTGCTCCCAAGGCAAACAGACAGCAGAGGCAAGGCTCTATGTGAGGCAATCTGTTCTCTGGTAGACAATTCCTCTAGGTTTTCCTCCTGCTTCTCACCGTCACTTCTATTCAGGTCTGAGACGCTTCTGCTGGCCTGAGATTGACACTCTGGTCCAGTGACATCACCTTTCATTCAAAAAGTAATAGTATTTGCTACAGACCATGTGAAAATGTTGAGTATAGCTGATAGAATTTTATTTTTTTTAATTCAATCAAGCCAGAGTTACTACAATTATAAAGAGCTTTGAACACCACATCATCGTCACCTCCAGTCAATTTAACAAGGAACTGCACTATCTAAAATGATTCTCTTCTTCCATTCTGTAAAAGGTTTACATGCCTGGAGTCAGCCCTCTACCCCAGCAGGTGTATGGTGGCAACCTACACCAGCAAATAGAGCCATAGGACATTTATGCTATGGCTGCGAAAAACTCAGGAAACAGAGGAGGCGGTCTAAGTTGAGTTAGCATCTAGATCATTTTTTAATGATCTAGCCCCAACTTTAGTGCTGGAAGGGCACTATACACAGAAGAAATAGCCTTCCCCAACAGGCATCAAGACAGCTCTTAGCCCTGGTACACTGGCAAGGATGCACAGAACCATGAAAGTAGTGAAGAGATATAGGCTTCCCAAAATTCATTAATATTACCACTGGGTGATGCATGGGAGCTCGCTATATTCTGCCTGACAGGTGGGCGGGGGGGATTCTAAGGTAGGGAGGGGTATCAGGCATGCCTCTGGTCCTTTATCCAATACATCTGCCCACTCAGATTGCTGTGCAACTTTAGACTGATAATAATGATTCATAGATATTCCAAGCCTTTTCCTAGAAGTTGTCTAGGACCCTCCAGTATTCCACATGCTCTCTCCTTCTGGTCCCTTTTCCCTTATATGCTGAGCTGTAAATTCACAACCCAGACTGCCAGCCTGGCCTGGGCTATTTGGGCTTCATTTAGTATGTGGTCTCTCTCACGGACTCTAGAAATTTCTTCGCTCTCCAGACCTCCTGATACTCCTCACTAGCTGACAGCATCCTATCTAGAATATTTCCTGAGACTCAGTCATTCTGATCAAATCCTTGCTTCTTACAGTAAATGGAAAAAAATCTTATTGATAAAGAATTTTAAAACACTCCCCCATAGATATCCTGGTACTCAAGATACCTTGCAAATATCATGCTTGCTACTGATGAGGAATTAATTAGTGAAGAATTCATTTTTGAACAACATAATTTGAAAACATGGAAATACCAAATAAAATAACAGTGAGAATAAGTTTGACTCAAAAGATTGATCAGCATTTAAAATTGATCAATTTAAAATGCTTGTGAGAGTTCAGGATATTTACATACATTACTGTGTGAGAACATAAATTGGTACAGCATTGTTGAAACAGAATATAGCAATACTCATACAAATTTGCAGTCACCACACTACTTCCACTTTAACCCAATGTTCACTACTATGTCTTTCCTGTAAGAAAACATCCATGTTTACCTAATAATTTATATTTAATAATGTTGGTATCAGTTCTATTAGTTATAGCAACAAATGGGAAAAAAACACGTGTCCATCAGGATGAGAATGGTTAAATTACTTATGGTACATCTGCACTTTTTAGAATTCTTGGCAGTAGTTAAGAGCGAGGTGGACCTATATTGCTCTCACAGAAAGATCCTGCATTCATTTTGTTAGGGATAAGGGCAAGAGGCAAGACAATATGTGTATCATTATCCAAGTACATTAAAAAAAAACAAATTATATTTTTCTAGGACATCTATGTAAGAAAAAGCCCAGACTATATTTTAATATAATATATACATTTTAAAATTGTGGTTACTTCTGAGGAGGGCTGAATTTTGGGGTATGGAGTAAGGAATGAGATTTTTGATTTATCCATGTTTTTAGAATTTCTTTAGCATCAAGAATATGTGCCCTATTTCTTTTATAATTAGTATATTTAAGAAAGGCTCCCAACAGAAAAAGTAGCTGTGTATTATCCAGATGAAGTAACTGCTATCTGATGTAATGGAAGAAGCCTGAAACATGAATGAGTTAACACTGTGAAAGTTTCTTCCTCATGCACATAAAATGTGACAAAGGTAGGCAATACCTCTGCTGTCCGGTGACCCCAGGATCCAGGCTGCTCCCATCATGTGTCCCCACATCTCAGCAGAAGCTCTGCATGTTTGCTGTTCATTGAATAGAAAGCATGGAGGTAGCTTACTGACTCAAATGTGTTGGTCTGCAGATGACAAACACCGCTTCTGTTCATATTTCAGGGGCAAGGATAGTCACAAAACCTGTTCTAATACAAGTGCATTTGATGATATAGTATAGTTTATGAGCCCAGGAAAGAGGGTAAGACAGCTGCAGAAGAGCACTTACAGTCTCTCTATAAATAGTTACAGAGCAAGTTATCAGTAATGTACAACACTTAGAATTTGTATGACAAAAGCCCTCTTCATTCTTGGAGAAGTTTCGGAGAAGGCCAGAATTGCCTTGCAACACTCCAAATTTTTCTAAGTCTACTGTGTGACAGGTGTTCAAATATAGTAGCACACCTGTTTTCTAAAGAACACTGGAAATCTCAGCAGGGAGGTGTCACCTTTCCTCATGCTATAAGGACCTTCCTGTACTGACCTTTTCAATAACCTCTGTAATCTCAATACACTGACACTTTGCTTCTTCCTTTTGCTACATGATCAAAAATCACAACTTTTGAGTTTCTGCTATGCACCACGTGATAAACACAACTGAACACTTGCACACATACCTTAGGGCACACTGAAAACCAGGATTTTTCCCTTCAGCAGATACAGACAAGAGTCAGGAAAATGGTGGTCAGTTAGCTTTTCTTATCAAAGCTGGCACATCTTCTAGGAAGACCTTTTCTACTGAGTAGTTGTTGACTGAATAATTGTTCCACTAAGATATCCATATCTTATCCCTGGAACCTGTGAATATGGTATGTTACACTTTGCAGATGTAATAAGGTTATGAAAATGACTTTAAAAATAAAGCTGTTACACTGGATTATCAGAGTGGGCCCAATCTAATGACATGAGGCCTTATAAGCAGAGAACTGTTTCTGGGTGGATACGAAAGAGATACAGCACAGTTGGGGGAGGGGCAGTTAGATTCCAAGCGTGAGAAGAATGCAAGGTTTTATTGCTGATTCAGAATATATGGGCTCAGGGGTACCTGGGTGGTTCAGTTGGTTGAGCATCCGACTCTTGATTTCGGCTCAGGTCATGATCCCAGAGTCCTAACATCAAGACCTATGTCAGGCTCCATGCTGAGTTTGGAGCCTACTTAAGATTCTCTGTTCCTCTTCCCCTCTCTACCCTGCTCCCATGCTCTTCCTCTCTAAAATAAAAATAAATAAAGTTTTAAAAATAAAGTTTAAAAAATATATATGGGCTCAGATGCAAGGATTGGAGAAAGGCCTGGAGAAACTATGTCAGCTCCAGCTGACAGTCAGCAGGAAAACAGTGCCTCAGTCTTATTACCACAAAGAACTGGATTGTGCCAACTGCCTGAATGATCTTGGAAAGATACTCTTCCCAGAACTCATGATGAGAGGCCTGCCAGCTGAAAGTTTGACTTGGGCCTTGTGAAACCCGGAAGAGAGAATTCAACAGAAGCAACTTGGATTTCTCACTCACAGACATGTGAGATAATAACCATGTGCTGTTGTAATCTGCTAAATTTGTGGTAATTTGTTATGGCAGTTGTGGAATACTAGTCCAGCCTCTTGGAAGGAGTACAGGGTCTGTTAGAATTCAGCCTTTGCTGATGGTTGCTACACAGTGACTTCCCCCATCCTTCCTCATCTACTGCTTAGGGACGGAGGCTTTGGTTCTCATGACTTAGTTAAGCTCACTCATCAGTGTATGGATTCAGTGGCCAGTCTCCGATAAGTCACCAGATTTCTCATCTGCTTTATAAAATCTCCTCTCTTATTTCAGGGCTATCTTTCAAGAATCTGTAGATTCTGTGCCAAATCAGATTCTACCTCAGGAGCTGATTTGGAAAATACTTTCAAGAGTGTGCTGGCAGCTCCCAGATCAGATGAGCAAACATCAAACATCACTGCCAAAGTAAACGACCACATATACTGGGCTGTTGTTAGCAGAGGGGTTCCATGGTCAGGGATGACACAGACAGGAATTGTCTGCAGTGAATCGAATGCTCTAAGGCAGGGAAAAGAAAGGTGATTCTGGGTTGTTGTACCCTCTCTGCCCCCCTCCCCCCAGAGCAGAGTGCAGTCTTATGAAAGGATTCAGGGGAGAACTGGACAGCAGGTCAGGATCCAGATTTGGACACCAGGACACATTGGGGAAAACCCAGGGCAAGAGTCATAACTGGGAGCGCGCTGGTTCTCATCCTGTGTACTAGCACTGGGCAGAGTCAGCTTTAAAAGAACCCTGGGGCGAGGGGCAGGTGCACCTTATGCAAATGCAGCCCAGAGATACTCCCCACGTAATGTTTAATTCTCATTTCACCTTATTAATCCATCTGAATTTAATACATTGGCTGCATCTTGCTTCCTTTTGCTCTCTGGGACACACTGAAGAGTAGGGAGCAGAGAAATGAAGTAAGAGACACAGGTCAACCTCAGGCAGGGAGAAGCCAAACAGTGTGTGTTCTAGAAGAAATCAGATCAGGGCCCTAAGTCCCAGCCTTGTCACTTACAAGCCAGGTGAACTCAGGAAAATTTCAGTTACGTAAGCTTTCATCTGTGAACTGAGTTTTATAAGCAGTCCTCTTGTTTTTGGCTTACATATATCTTGTAAGTAGGAATGGTAGGATATATCTAGCTTAAGGAAGACTCGGGCATAGTGTCTGGCATGTATTATATTTTGATAAATTTTAGTTATTACTGCTACTATCATTTTTACCCTAAAACCTACCACCCTCCCTTCTGAGATTTTATTTAGTCCAGGAAATTTCAGTGAATTCATACCCCTCTAGGACATGGCACAAGAAAACAGCCAATATGATGCTAAACAAGTTAAACTAAGTTGCTTGCTGTATAACTTTTTTGAGGCTATGTTATTTATTGTTGTTGTGGGAAAATCTTGCTCAGTTTTATGCATATCAAACCTCCTGGAATTTGTATTAAAGTCTGTTTCCATCTCTTCCTTCCCTCTGGACTTCATCTGAAACACTTTTATTTGCAATTATTTCACCCCGATCACAAATATAATTCTAGCTTAGAGTTTACCAAATTACATTTCAGATAACTTAATTACAATGCCCATTTAGGGCACCTGGGTGGATCAGTAGTTAAGCATCTGACTTCAGCTCAGGTCATGATCTCACAGTTCATGAGTTTGAGTCCCTCATAGGGTGAGCTCGTGCCCTGCTTTGTGAGCACAAACCCCGCTTCAGGTGAGCACGAGCCCTAAATCTGGTGAGCATGAGCCCTGCTGCTCTCTCTCTCTCTCTCTGTCTGTCTCTCTCCGTCTCTCTCTCTGTCTCTCTCTCTCTCTCTCTGTCTCTCTCTCTCCCTCCCTCCCTCTCTCTCTGCCCCTTGCTCACTTGTGTCCTCTCTCTCTCTCTCAAAAAAAAAAAAATGCTCATGTAGTGGATGGGCTTTGCCTCTTCCATCCCAGGGCAAAGATCGCCAGCACAGCAACTTCTGAGCATTCTACCTCCTGTGAGTATCACAGCCACTCTTTTAATATGACATGCACAAATTGCCTATTCTGTGCACTGTGTTCTGCACAGGGACAAGACCATAGCACCTCTTCTGTTCCTGGCCCAGGTGAAGATTTCTCTCTGCTTTATCTATGATCTTTAAGTATTAAAAACGCTTTTCTATTCCAGGCTTCGGTCTCATTGTGAGACACATCATTTGAGGTTTTGGACCCTGCTCAGCACTCAGACAAACTCGTCTGACCCACCATGCAGCTTAGTTCAAAGTACCTCACCCTGAAGGACTTTCAGTTTCCCAAGGTCTCAAACCCCCTTGCCACAGGGCTTTTACACCTGACTGCTCACACCTAAAACCTCCGTGTCCTCACACCATCTTTTGATTTGTGTTTTTTGTCATAGGGAGTATCTTACAATATTCCTTGTATCATAGCTGCTCTGAGACTTCAGAATTCTGTGGGCAGGGATAGTTCTTGTTCATGTTAGCATTTCCAGTACTAACATGGAGCTTTGCAAAGAGTAGATGCTCAATTATTGTTGGAGAAAAGAAAATGGGCCACTGAGAAACAGGTACCATTTATTACAACATAGGGCACCTAGATGGCTCAGTAGGTTAAGTGTCTGACTTTGACTCAGGTCATGATCTTGCAGTTCATGGATTTGAGCCCCACCTCAGGCTCTATGCTGACAGCTGAGGGCCTGGAGCCTGCTTTGGATTCCGTCTCCCTCTCTTTGCCCCTCCCCCCTCACATTCTGTCTCTCTCTCTCTCTCTCAAAAGTAAATACATATTTAAAAAATTTAAAGAATTTATTGCAATATAATTATTTATCCTTCATTCTTGAATAAACTAAATATATCCAGTTGTGTGTATATGTGTGTATGTGTGTGTGTGTGTATATATATATATATATATATATATATATATATGTATGTATATAGTTACAAAACAAGACTAAAAGTGATAAATGAAACTAATAATTTATCATTTTTTATCTATCTCTCCATTTCTGGACCCCAAGTATTACACTACTGAGTTTTTCACACTTCCAAGGAAATGCCTCATCTCCTGCCACGTTATCTTGTTCCAGATTACTAAATAAGATGGAAGTTTTCCAATTTTACAAAATAATAAAAGTCTTACTCTTGAGTCTCATCCACACCAATAAATATTTGAGCAGTATCATTCATAAATTTGGATTATGAAGCTACTTAAGCCTTCTATTAAAAGGAACAATATTTTACAAAATTATCCAGGTTACCACATAGAACAGAAACAACAAATACATTGTACACTGTGTTTTCTCCAGCCCCACCCTGATCCTCTACTCCTTAAAATACAGACTTCTCTTTTTAACAACAAAGTAAAGAATCTGCCTCAGACTTTATTAGGGGTGGGAGGAGCTGCTGGCATGGCCTTGGTGCACACACTGGTTTTGGCCCTGGAGCGGGCACTGGTCGTGGCCTTGGAATGTGCACTGGTCAAGGCCCTGGCACGTGCACTGGCCATGGCAGCAGTATGAGCCCTGGCTGCGGCTCGGGCTCGGGCTCGCTCTTCTTCATCTCTCAAAGCCTCTTCATACCAGGCTGGGAAAGCACTGGGGACGGTATCGTGAACTTTGGCTAGAAACTCCAGGACTCTCATCTTGCTGGTCTCGGCATGGGCTCTGGGGCCCCACAGGAACTCATAGCGCGGAGGGTCGCTGTTGGGCACCTGCCGGTACTCCAGGTACTTTTCTTTCACAAAATCCTTGGTGATGAGCTTCCTGGGCTCCCCAAAGATGAAGTGCTGCCTCCCCTCGTATAACCCCATCACATTCAATGTTTGCCAGACTTGTTCCTCCATGGCACGGTTGCGATTTGTGAAGATCACACCCAGAATAGTCATCAGCAAGCCTGTCTTGGGCACACCACTGTGATCACTCAGTACTGCATCGTAACTTGGTTCCAGTTTGTTCACAAGGACATAGATGTGCCGGTTGGGATCTGCTTCCTTCAAGTCAAGACCAAAAACCAGCTCCAAGTGGTCAGAGGCTCTCTTGAGGATCTCATGGAACTGGTTCCTATACATTTGGATTACATTTCTCAGCATTCCCGCCTTGGTAATGAGCTCTTTCTTTTGATATTTGCGCAGCAGATAGTGCACTAGCAAAACCACCTTCTCATCTAGCAGGTCTCTCTGAAAGGGCAGAGCGGTGGGCTGGACCTGAGAGGATCTTGGCCTTTCCTCCCCTCGGTTTTTGGCAGCTTCATTCGATTTTGTGTATGAAAGAGCCACAGGAGTAGTGGTGGTGACTGTGGCTCTCTGACGCTCCTGGGGAGCACGATATGACCCAGCAGTAGGTGAGCTGTTGAAATGAGGACAGCAAAGGGAGGGGAAAACTTCTCCCACTGCTGTAGTAGCCTGAGCACTCACCAGATCCTGGGGCTTTTCTGGAGCCTGGCGGCGGCGTTTCTCACGGGCACGGAGCTTACTCTTCTGACCCCGGGGCATGATGATTTTTGGTAAGAGCAGGAGACAAATGGGCAGATGACTCAGTGATCTGAAAGGGAAAGAATGACATTGTAGGGCCACTTCAACAAAGAAATACAGCCTTGGCTTTATTGAAGGCTAACTCTGCAGGTTTCCTTGAGGGCACTGCTCGAGGAACCCACAAGGCTCCTATTCTTTGATTGCCTCTGCCCTGAGGACCCTGTGGACCTTAGCTCCTACCTACAGATCTTTCTGGAGCTCACTGGGGCTTAGAGCAGTTGCTCTGAGTTAGGGAGCATTTCAGTTCACATTAAGGGTCATCACTTCACTTTGGGCAGGACCTGGGGTCCCCATGCTCTGCTTTTCAGAGGCTTACCCCTCGTCTCAAAGCCCTCAATCACTCTGAGACCTCAGAGGAGGAACTGAGGGGAACTTCATCTTACTATGTCTGCCTGGAAATGCACAGGGAAGAAAGCACAGGCAGAGCTCTGAGGAATCCTTTCCATTCTAGAGTAATTAGGGTTCTCCTCACTCAAGCTGGAAAAGCGTTGATCCTTCCAGTAATGACAATGATGCTGCCCGCTCAACCAGATTTCATCTTCCTGACTGCCCAAGGGTGTGAGGGGGTGCCTCAGCCTCACATTGTTACCAAGGCCTCCCAGGGCTGACCTCATTGGTGGGGCTTTGTGAGGTACCCTTTGTTGACAGTGGGTTTATCCTTTATACCTCATTCAGTGTCTTCACTACACTGTGGCAGGGCCTGGGGGCTCCTCCCTCCCCTAACCTAACACCTACCTCCTCCTAGTCTAAAGTATTCACTGACGCTGAAACACCAAATACAGATGTCAGGATGCCTTACATTAATCCAACCTAGCCTGCAGCCTCTGGAATAGAAAGTATGGGCAAGACTCCACAAAGCCCCTGTGTTCTGGACTGGGTGGTTCCCTCAGATGTCACTCAGAGTTCTTGCCTTTACTCCCTTTAGAGCCTCAGACTGTTCCCTCTGCTGATTTGAAGTTGACAGACTTTTCTGATTACCTCACCTACCTCATTCCCCTCCGGGGAACTTTAGAAGGTAGTCGGATGTCCATATGTCCAAATGCTTCCTGGCTAGGTTCTATCAAGGCAAATAGCAGGGACAGAACTGACTGGGAACCCCTCTAATCTAGAGTGGCTGATCCCCTCACACCTAACTCACGGTTTTCCCTTAATTCCAGGCAGGGCCTGGATCTCCTCCCTTGACTGTTCTGATGCTGCCCAATAACACCAAAGCTAGTGCTGCCCTCAGATACCAGAGGCAGAAGTCAGGGTGCATCACATTCTTAAATCCCCGTGGGACCTCCCAGGTTGGATAGGAGAGGTGGTGCTCTGTGAGGCCTCCTTTGTTCTGTTGAGGGGAGTGGCTCCCTCAGATGTCCGAGTCCTTACCTTTACTCCTGTTAGGGCCTGGGACCATTATTCTGCTGCTCTGAACCTGACACCCTCACCCCCATCAGTCCCCTTGGGAAATTTAGAAGGTTCTCAGAGTTTGCTACATCAGACCATTGATTCTTGCTTGGGTTCTGTCAGGGCTGATAGTAGGGTCGGGACTCTCTGGGAGGAGCTTCCCCAGTCTGGGATGGGCAGTACCATCACACTTAACTCAGGATCTTTACCTTACTTAATTCCAGGCAGAGCCCACAGGTCCTCCCTCAGTGGACATGTCACACCACTGCCCTCAGACCAATGCCTTCACTTCTCTGAGACCCCAAGGCGGCTATCAGAGTATACCATTTCTGGCCAGCTTTTCCTGGGGTGTCGCAGTGGTGGTGTTCTCTGTCACAAAGGGTTTCAAGAAATTTTTAATTAGTTTTACTTCTGACTGATCCTAGGTATTCTCCCCTCCATGTTAGCCCTAAACCGAGGCCCTCCCACATCACTCTCCAGTTTCTAGAGGATAAAGTGAAAGGGCTTCTGACCTTCATCACAAGCATATCAGGGCCTCCCAGAGCTGACAGCAGAAGCTGGCCACTGTGCTGCCCATCTGTTGGGGTGGGCAATTCTCACAGAAATCAGACTGAGTCCTCACCTTTACTTCTGTTACTACCTGGGACCTCCCTCTCTGTAGCCTTGAGGCCACACCCACCTCCAAATGCCCTCAAGTCCCTGAGTCCCCAGTGGGGAAATTTGGAGGTCACTCCTTAGGCAATCCCTGCACAGAGCTTGCTAGGACTGTAAGCAGGGGTGAGTCTCTGTGGGGTCGACACTCTGCTGGAGTGAGGATTCTGTTAAACTCAATCCAGGACCTTGTCTCAACTCCAGGCAGAGACTGGACTCTTCCTTTTGCTAACCTGACACTGCCCACCACAGATCAAGGTGTTCATTTCCCTGAGACACCAGAGACAGAATTCAGGGGAAGCCATTTCCATCCACCCCTTTCTGGAATTTCCCAAGGCTGACAACAGGGATGGGACTGTGTGGTGGCATCTTCCATTCTGGTATGGGTTGCTCCCTCTGATCTCATTCAGAGTCCTCACCTTTCCTGCTGTTAGGGTCTGGGATTCCTCTGTCTGCTGGCCTGAGGTTGACAGGCCGATCGACTGTCCTCACTTCAAAATTTTAGATTTTCTATATTTACTACAGATCATGTGATGATTTTGAGAGTGGCTAGCAGAGACTTTTTTTAAAAAATTCAATCAAATTGGAGTTATTACACAAAAAATATAGCTTTGGACTCCACAATATATCTGTCACTACCAGTCAATTTAATAAGGAACTACACCAACTACAGTCATTCTCCATCTACCTGTAGGTATTTCCATTGTGGGCCCACCCCCACCCCCCACTCCAGTCAGCATCTGGTAGCAACAAAGACCACAAGACACAGCCAGAGTACATCTGCCCTCTGGTGTGCAAAGAAGTCAGGAAGCACGGGAGGTAATCTAAGCTGAGGATAACACCTGGGTTATTTATCAAGACAGGTCTATACACAGCCCTTTCTTCCCAGAGTCACTGGGGTAATGAGCCTCAGCGAACTCCCCCTCCAGTTACCCTCCTTGCAGCTACACACCTCCTTCCAGCACTCACTGGTAATAGTTGCCCTTTTTGAAACATTCTGAATCACCAACCAAGCCCAGCCACTTGCAGAGCCTCAATCTCAGTGTCAGGAGGGCCACAGCTTAGGGGAAGAATTAGCCTTGTCCATCAGGCTAGTGGTCCGTCAAGACCACTCACGGCTCCGGTACACTGGCAAGGATGCATAGAATGATTAGAGTAGTGAAGAGATGTAGCTCTTCCAGATTCCATCAGTAACATTACTTGGTGGGTGACACAGGGGGAGCCAGCTATATGCTGCCCAACGGTGGGCAGGGGGCACTCTGGGGTGAGGGGGCTATCGGGCATGCCTCTAGGGTCCTTTCATCCAGCAGATCTACTCACTCACATCACTCTAAAACGTTGGGCTGGCAGTGAAGATACAGATTCCCTAGCCTATCCAGCTATCTGGTACCCTCTACCAGATTCCCCACGTTCTCTCCTTCTGGCACCTTGTCTATTTTTGCTGAAGCCTACGTTCAGGTCCCTGACTACCAGCTGCTCTGGGCTGTCTCATGGATTCTGGAAGTTGCTCTGCTTCCTTCACCCCTGGTCCTCTTGATATTCCTCACTTATTGATGTTTTCCTGTCCAGGCCCATTTCCTGGTACCTGGTCATTCTGACAAATCCTATGTTCTCAAAGGAAAGGGGAAAATCTTTTGGACATAGAATTTTAAACTATGCACCCAGAAGAATCCTAGTACTTAATCTACACTGCAGAAATCCTGCTTTATATGGGTGAGTGATTAAATTAATTTTCTGCTTAATCTGTTTAGGAAATAGGGAAATACAAATTAAACTAGCAGTGAGATAATATACTTTTGATCAAAAGTTGACCAAAATTTAAAAAGTTGATAAAGTAAAATGCCAATGAGAGCCTAATTTATTCACATACATAAATATATGAAAAATAATTTGATATAGCATTATTAGAACAATATCAATTGGGGCTCCTGGGTGGCTCAGTCGGCTAAGCGTCCCACTTCAGCTCAGGTCAGGATCTCGTGGTTTGTGAGTTCGAGCCCCGCATCGGGCTCTGTGCTGACCGCTCAGAGCCTGGAGCCTGTTTCAGATTCTGTGTCTCCCTCTCTCTCTGCACCTTCCCTGCTCATGCTCTGTCTCTCTCTGTCTCTCAGAAATGAATAAACGTTAAAAAAAATTTAAAAAACAGAATATCAAGAAGATTTGTAAAAATTTACTGTCGTCAGATTCTTTCCACTTTAATTGCACTGTTCTACATCTCTCCATAACAAAACATCCACATTTTCCCAAGAATTGATGTTCAATGATGTTGATGTCAGTTCTCTTAATCATAGCGACACATGAGAAGCAACTTGTGTATCCTTCAAGAGGCGAATGGTTAAATTAATTATGGTACATACACACTTTAGAATTCTAGAAAGTGGTTAACAGGGTGAGGTGGATCTGTTTGTGCTCTCTCAGAAAGATCCTGCATTTATTTTATTCAGTGACAAGGGCAAGAAGCAAAATGATATGTACACTGTTATACATGTATTTTTTAAAATCCACGGTATATTTTTCCAATACATGTATGTAAGAATAGTCCTGGAAAAAAATCTTAAAATACTACAACACAAGATTTTTTAATGCAGTTACCTCCGGGATGGGATAAAATTTAGAGGAACATAGTAAGGAAGCAGAATTATAATCTATCCCTATTATTAGAATTTTTTGGCAACATGAATATATGCCCTATTTTCTTTGTAATTAAAATACATAAGAGAACAGAAATAGTATCTACGTATTATTCAGGTAAAGTATTTATGAGATATAATGGGAAAACGTGTTTTAGAATTGCTTCACATGACAATGTTTTATTTCTTAGGTACATAACATTTGATGAGCATTGGCAAGGTGTTTCAATTGTCAGGGGATCCCAGGATCCAGGCTGCTTCCGTCATGAACTTCCTCAGCCCAACACAGGCTCTGTATGTGTGCTGCTCAATAAAACAAAAAGCGTGCCAGTGGCATACTAGTTCTCAGATACCTTTGTCTGGAGGTGAGAGGCATGCTTCTGCTCATATTTCAGCGCCAAGGATAGTCACTTGACCCTTCCTAACTGCTAGTAGAGTGTCAAGTAGCCTCCAAGAATAGAGAACAAGACATGAAGTAACTGAGCATCTGCAGACCTTCCCATTAACTGTTACATAATAGGCACTGAGAAAACAGCAACTATTACAATTTGCTATGACATTAGCCCTCTTTATTCCTGGAGGATTTTCTGAGAAGATCAAATGTAGCTGCCTTTCAACAACTTTTTCTAGTGCCCATGTGTGACCAGTGTTTTCAAATACAAGATCACACCAGTGTTCTAAAGGGCACTGGAAATAATCTCAGCAGGCAGATGTCACCCCTTTTCACTGTATAGCCCCTTTCTGCTCTGACCATGGATTATAATAATGTTATAATCTCAATACACTCAGAATTTTCTGATTCCTTTTGCTGCATGGAAAACCTATAATTTGTGAGTCTCTGCTATCCACTACCTGAAGAATGTGGCTGAACACTTGTTCAGGTATCTTTAAGCACACTGAAAAATTAGGATTTTCCTCTGAGGCAGATAGAGACAAGAGTCAGGAGTATGCTGGTGAAGTTTTTTTTCTTTTCTTATGAAAACTGGTGTGTCTGCCAGGGAGATATTTTCTGTCTTGGTGGTGGACTGAATGATTGTTCCACAAAGATGCCCATACCCTTATCCCTGCAACTTGTGAATATGTTATGTCACATGGCCAAAGGCACTTTGCATATGCCATTAAAATTAAGGAATGGACCTTCAGAGAGGGAGATTATAATGTATTACCTGAGCAGACTCAATCTAATGACATGAGCCCTTATAAACAGAGGACTTCTGTTTGGCCAGAGGCAGAACAGAGATGCAGCACAGTGGGAGTAGGAGAGTTTCCACATGAGACAGAGTCAACATGCTGTTTCTGACGTAGGGGCCCATTTGCAAGGAGTGGAGAGAGGCCTTGAGGAGCTATGGCAGCTGCAGCTGACAGTCAGCAAGGAAACGTGGCCTAGGTCTTAACATTACAGAGAACTGAATTCTTCATAGAACTGGATTCCTAAAGCAACCTGTGCAAGTGTGGAATGAGATTCTTCTCAGTATCTCCCCATAAGAACCCAGACTGACAGCTTGATGTGGGCTTTGTGTAACCCTGAACAAAGAAAACAGCACAGCCAACTCATATGTATTACCTACAGAAAGGTGAGATAATAAATGTGTGTTGTTTTAAGTGCCTTGATTTATGACAATTTGTCGGCAATAGAAAGTTACTACATTCTCCTGGAAGGACACCTGAGTTTTTAGGAATCCAGCTTCTGCTGATTGTTGCTATATAGTGATTTCTTCACACCTTCATCATCTACCACTTAGGAGGGAGGCTTTGGTTCCTGACCACTTAGTTAAGCTCGCTCATCAATTTATGGATTCAGTGGCCAGTCTCAAATATTTTATCAGATTAAGTTCTTTTGTCTTACTAATCCCATTTGCTTTCTAAAAACTCTTTAGGGGCACCTGGGTGGTTCTGTCGATCAAGCATCTGACTATTGGTTTTGGCTCAGGTCACGGTCTTGCAAGCCCAGCATTGGGTTCTGTGCTGACACCCAGAGCTTGCTTAAGATTCTCTTTGACCCTCCCTTGGTCATGCTGTCCCTGCCTCTCTCAAAAATAAAAATAAATAAGTAAATAAACTTAAAAAAATAAATTAAAAAAAATATTCCCTAACTTCAGGGTTATCTTTCAAGAATCAGTAGATCCTATGCCAAATCAGACTGCTCACAAGCTAATTTGGAAAAAAAACTTTGAGTGAGAGAGAAGCACCAAGAGCAGATGAGCAGTCTAAACTTCACTGCCAAAGTAAACAACCACATGAATGGGATTACTGTTATCACAGAGGGATTCCGTGGTCAGGCATGGGACAGACAGGGGACACCTTCAGGAGTTTGGAATGCACTAAGTTAGGGGAAAGGCACGTGATTCTGGGGCTTCTGTTTCACTGTGAACAGAGTGCAGCCTTATGAAAGGAAGTTGGACAGCTGGTCAGGATAGAGATTTTGACATGAGGCCATACTGGGAAGACCCAGGGAAAGAGTGATGTAATTCAGGAAGCGCTGGAACTGGTCCCAAATTCTGGGACCTGGGTGGAGTCAGCTCTCAAGGAACCCTGCGGGTAGAAGCAGGAGGAGCCTAGGTAGATTAAGCCCACCAACTCTCCTGAAATTGTTTCTAATTCTCATTTTCTTCTTTATTTATTTCAGCTGGGCTTAATACATTGGCCACAGGGTCCTTCATTTCAATTTCCTGAGACATTGTGGAGTAGTGAGAGTAGAAATGAATTAAGAGACAAAACATTTGCTTTATTCAAGAAGGAGTGGAATAGTGAGGGACCCTAAATGAAGTCAGACCAGATGTCTAGTCCCACTTCTGACATTTATGAGCCAGATGAAGTCAGGAAAATTGCAGAGCTCTGTAAGACTTTTCTGTGAAATGAGCTAGAGAGGTCCTATTCTGTAGGACTCCTGGGATGTATATAATGTATGAAAGCACTTGTCACATGTCTAGCATGTATTCTGTTTTTAATAATTTGCAGTAATGACTATTACTTTTTTGACCCAGACTTTACTAAAATCTGCTCTGTGATTTTTTTTTAATCCAAGAGGTATCAGAGAATATGCAGCACCCTATGAGACAGCACAACAAATCAGCCAACATGATGCATAGCAAGTAAAGCTAAATTACTTACTATGCGGGCTTTTCAGGACATGTTATTTATTGCATGTTGGGGAGAGTCTTCCCAGTTAGGTGGAAGTTAAGAGTCATTGGGGTCAAGAACCAACTCCCTCCAACTGTCCTTCCATCCAAACCACTTCTCTTTTCATTTATTTCAGTTCCATTCAAAATCTATCCCTTACTTGGAGTTTGCCAAATTACACATAACTTAATAAGATGAACTTGAATGTAGTGGGAGGTCTCTCGAGGCCAGAGCAAAGATTGCTAGCACAATGGCTTTTAAGCATACCCATGTCATGTGAGTATCACCTCTATTTCTCAGAAACTTCCTGGGGATGATATGCCTAAAACACAGTTTGTGTGCTGTGTTGAACCGCCCTGGGAAAAGAACCGTGGGGAAGGATGCAGGACACCTTACATTCCCCAGGAGATTTCTCTCTGGTTAATTCATGATTTTCAAGTAGCTGCTAAATAGTTTTCCATTCCAGGCTTTACGTCTCTTAACTCTGGACACAACTTCTGCGGGTCTGGCCCCTACCCACTGCCCCCACAGCCTCATCTGACCCACCACCCAGCTTCTTGTAAAACTGACTCACACCAAAGGACTTGCAGTTGCCCAAAGCCCCAGACCCGCTGGCCTCAGGGCACCTTACACTTGACTTCTCACATCTGGATCCTCCCCATGGGAGGATGTGAGAAGTGAAGTGATAAGTGCCCTGAGGCCAGTGGGTGTATCCCATCCTCTGTCCTACTTGACAGCTACTTCTACACTCTCAAATTCTATGGGCACAGTGGGTTTTGATTATCCTGACACTCCCAGTACTAGCACGAAGACTCCCAAAGAGCAGATGCTCAAGGAATGTTTGAGAAATAAACGAGACAGTGTGCAAGACATCTAATTTATTATGCTATAATTAATTCTACATTATTGAATAAACTAAGCACATCTAAGTGTGTATATATATGTGTGTGTGTGTGTGTGTGTGTATATATATATATATATATGTATGTGTGTGTGTGTCTATATTAACTTGAGAGAACAGACCAAACGGTGATAAAGGAATGTAAAAAATTCATCATCTTTTACACTCTCTATTTCTTGATCCCAGCATTTTACTGCTGAGTTCTTTCATGGAAATGCTACGATGTTATGTTCCAAGTAACTAAATAAAATGGAAATTTTCCCAATTTTTTCTATAAAATTATAAAACTCTTACTCTTAAAACTCATGAATATCAATAAATGAATTACTTATTCATAAACTCATACTCTGAAGCTACTTAAACTTTCTGTTAAAAGGAGCAACATTTAAACAAATATCCAGGTTCCTACATAGTACACAAACATGTTATATAT
The DNA here is from genome assembly GCF_016509475.1 of Prionailurus bengalensis. Taxonomy (NCBI): domain Eukaryota; kingdom Metazoa; phylum Chordata; class Mammalia; order Carnivora; family Felidae; genus Prionailurus; species Prionailurus bengalensis. The sequence continues at coordinate 23,627,443 of NC_057361.1, read as the reverse complement.
TCTCTGGTCTCCAGCCCCACCCTGACTTTTCACTAATGAGAACATTAACTGTTCTCTTCAAACAGATAGTAAATAACCTTCCTCAGCCTTCACTTGGGGCAGGAAAAGCTGCTGGCTATGGCCTTGGCATGTGCACTGGCCATGGCAGTGGTACCAGCCTTGGCTAGAACTCTGGCTCGGGCTTGCTCTTCCTCATCTCTCAAAGCCTCTTCATACCAGTCTGGGAAGGCAGTGGGGACAGTATCATGGGTCTTGGCCACAAACTCAAGGACTTTCATCTTGCTGGTCTCAGCATAGGCTCTGGGGCCCCACAGGAACTCATAGTGTGGAGGATCGCTGTTGGGCACCTGGCGGTACTCCAGGTACTTTTCTTTCACCCAATCTTTGGTGATGAGCTTCTTGGGATCCCCATAGATGAAATTCTTTGTTCCATCATATAACCCCATCATATTCAGCACTTCCCAGACTTCCTCCTCAGTGGCACGGTTGCCCTTTGTGAAGATCACACCCAGGACAGTCATCAACAGGCCTGTCTTGGGCACAGCTCCATTATCATTCACTCTTGCATCGCAGCTCCGTTCCAGTTTGTTGATAAGGATGTAGGTGTTCCTGTTGGGATCCATTTCCTTTACATCAAGGCCAAAGACCAGCTCCAAGTGCTCAGAGGCTTTCCTTAGGATCTCATGGAAGTGATTCTTATAAATCTGGATTACATTTCTCAGCATATCTGCCTTAGTAATTGGCTCTTTCACTTGATACTTGTACAGCAGGTAGTATACCAACAGAGCAACTTTCTCTTCTATAGGGCCTCTGCGACATTGCTCAGTGGTATCCCTGGCCTTTGAGGTATTTTGCTTTTCCTCCACTTGATTGCTGGCATCTTCATTGAATTTTGTGTTTGAAGCAGCTGCAGCAGTAGTGCTGGTGGAGCAGACTCCTCCAGGAACTTTAGGACTCCCGGGTGTTCCCATGGCAGGGGAGCTCTGGGGAGCATCTTTGAAATGAGGAGATGGGGAAGAGGGAGACTCTTCTTCCTCTGGGGCAGTGGTCTGAGCAGGCACCAGACACTCTGGCCCTTCTCGAGACTGGCGGCGTTTTTCACGGGCACGAAGCTTACTCTTCTGGCCCCGAGGCATGATTCTGGTCAGGGACAGCAGGCACGAATGTGGAAAAGAGGATAGACGATTCAGTGACCTGGAGAAAAGAGGATGAAATAGTGTGATATCCTTTGGAAGAGAGATACCACCTTGGGCTTTATTAAAAGCCATTTCTTCAGGTTCCTTGAGGGTACTGCTCTAGGATCCCACAAGACTCCTCTTTTTGGATTAGCCTTTCCTCTGAGGACTCTGGAAGTAGCCAGAGTTCACCTTGGGCTGAAGCTTTCCACCCCTACCTGAGTCTACGGGAGCTGATACAGGGTTTGGCAGGTCCAGGCTCTATGGAGCCTCCCTTGTTGTGGAGTAAGGGACATTTCCATTCACATTCAGCACCATTTCCTTGACTTCTGATAGGACCTGTGGTCCTCTGATTAACCGATTTGATGCTGCCTCTTCATTCCAAAGCCCTCACCTCAACTGACGTCCTGGAGGAGGAACTGAAGGGGCACTATATCTGAGCACATCTGCCCAGGGTTGCCCTAAGACGACAGAAATGGCAAAGCTATGTGGGACCTTCTTCACCCTAGGATAATTAGGGTTCTCACTTCGCATTTAGAGTCCACAACTTGGCTTCTTGCAGGGCCTAGGACTGTCTCTTGGCTGACCTTAGACCTATCCCCTCAGAGCAAGAATTATACATTTTTGAAACATTTGAGGAGTTTGGTGAGGACTCAGTCTAACGTATCTTCCCCAGGGACCCCTTCGAGGGATGATATCACATGGAGGGCTCTGTGAAAAGCCTCTGTTCTGTGATGAGTGGTCTGCCCAATGCTCAGGTTCCTTATTATGGCTCCTCTCCTTGACTGCCAGTTACCCTCCCTTCTGCAGACTTTGAGGGCTATAATAATCAGACCAAGGCAGTCATCCACCAGATATCCTAGAATATGCAGTGGGGGGGGGGGGTAGGAGTGGGAGGAGACCCAAAATGATAGATATCCCCAGGGTTTTCCAGAGTTGATCACAGAGGAAGGTCCTGACTCTGTGCATCCCCCTCTGTTCTCACTTTGACACCTAGAAGTAACCAAGTTATCTCCTTATAATAGGGCTCTTGTCTCCCTGGGACCACTGAGGATAAAGTGAGAGGCATCTTAGCCTCACAGCCCTGCTAAGGACCCACCAGGGCTTACAGACGGGAAATATTCTTTGGGACCCCTTTTGTCTTGAGGGAGGAATTCCCCTCAGTCCTTTTTCAAGGTTATGAACGTCACTCAAAACCACCCCTAGGCCTCCATCTGCTAACCTGAGTCTAATAGCCTTAGACCAAGGCTCTTATGCACACCTCTTCCCGAAACTAACCAAAAGATGAAGCAAAGGGGCACCCGAGCCTTATGGCGGCCGCACTAGGAGCCTCCAAGGGCACACAGCAGGGGTGGGGCTCTTTAGAGCTCTGGTTTCTCCTAGAACACAAATAGGGGCGTTCATCAACTCCAGGCAGAGCCTGAGACTTGGTCCTCTGATCGCTTGAGGCACACACTGGAGTCAAATATCCTCACCCCTTGGGGTCTCCTAAGGCTGACAGCAGGGGCACGGCTCAGAGGGGGCTCCTCTCTTATGGGGGAGTGGAAGTTCCACTGAGTTCACTCTACGTCCTCCGCTTACTCCTCTGATACTAACACCCTGGTTCGGTGCTATTATTTATCTGAGTTCTCCGAAGGAGAATTCACCCAGCAGTACATCGGGTAATCCCTGCCTGGAACCATCTAGGGCTAACTGCAGTGGCAGGACTGCGGAGTCTTATGTCTATAGGGACGGAGTGGAGGCGGGGGTTCCTCAAACCTTACTCAATATTCTTATCTTACCGGAGATGAACATGAATTCCCCCCTCCACTGATCCGCCGCGACCCTCTCACAACAGGGGCACACCTCCCACGGACCCGAGAAACGGAAGTCAGTGTGGGCACATCCGGCTCCTCCTGCCTGGGGCCTCACAAGGGGGGACTGCAGAAGTCGGGCGATAAAGAGTGACTCTGTGGTGCCCCCCTGTTAAAGTGTCAGTAGTACTCAAAGTCATATCTAAGTAGGTTCTCATTTTGGCTCCTGGTGCATTGACTAAAGGCTCCCTGGGAAATACCCCCCTCTCTACCACCCCATTGTCCCCCCCACTCCTCCCCCACCCCACCCCACCCCACTCCTCCCCCACCCCACCCCACCCCACTCCTCCCCCACCCCACCCCACCCCACTCCTCCGCCTTCCCCATCCCGCCCCTCCCCCCTCCTCCACCACCACCCCTCCTCCACCACCACCCCACCCCTCCTCCACCACCACCCCACCCCTCCTCCACCCGCCCCTCCTCCTACATCCCTCCCCCCCCCACCTCCCCTCCACTCTGCCCCTCCCCCCACCCTCCCCCCCCAACTCTGGACAGTTTCTCAACTTAAACCCTTGCAGGTGGCGGATCGGTATCCTAGGCAGGGTGTGAGATTGAGAAACTGCAGCACTAGGTAGGAGGGGCCAGAACAGGTTCTGAGATGTCAGAGAAAATGCATAGTGACGATAGGCTTTCTTCACTATTCAAACAGACTTTTGGGAACTTTCTGTTAGAAAAGATCTACTTCCTATAGGAAAGAGGCAGATCTGCATAATTTTGTGAGACCCAGGTATTTTTATCTTATCTAATATTGAACAGTGTAGTGAAATTCATTTTACTTTTGGTTCTCATTTATAATACATATATACATGTCCTAATAATTATTGTATTGTATGGCAAGGCTCTTGAATTTACTGTAGTTATCTATACACCAGTTTTTTTATAGTCATTTATTTACTTAAATAATTCATAGCCTTTTCCTTTGGATTTTGTAAATGATGCTCATATTTAAAGCAAATAATTTCTATTCCTTTTTACTATTCCTAACGTTTATTTCTGTGTGCTTATTCTCGGGTTATGCATTCTGATCCAGTTTTGAACAGTTAGAGTTGGTAGCATACTGCTATGTGCTGTTCCTTACATTTATGGGAATGCTACAGACATTTCACATTTAAGTTTGTTTCCTATAGATGTGAGGAAATGGAAGTTCTCTTCTAATGTTAGTCTGCCAAATCATGCATTCACATTGAATTTTTTTCAGAAGTTTTTTCTGTACTTCAGTACATGATCAAATGCCCTTTTAAATATTATCTGTTAATGTAATATTTTAGGCAGTTTTTTCTAATGTTATAGCATCGTTACATTTCTTGGAGTCAGCCTCTTTTTTTTTTTCCTTCTCATTCACTGCTATATTGAAACTTATATGAGTTTATTTAGGATCTTTGCTTGTAGGTGAGTGAGCTTGGCTCAAGTGTTCTGTTTTCAAAGTGTCCTCAGCTGGTTTTCTTATCAAGGAGAGCTAGCCTAGGAAAATAAGTTGGAAAATTCCCCATTTTGGGATGCTTTGGATGTGCTTACATGAGATGGCAATTAATTATTTGCTTGTTACTTGGTAGAACTGGTCCCTGACTGCCCTTGTCCTGAAACATTTGAAGGTGACTGAAGCTTTGAGGATGGTTTACGTTTGTATTTCTCAGTAACAGTTTTCTATTCTGTTTGAACCTCTTGAGTAATTAATACTTTTTCTGAATAATATTCTATTATCATTTGGAGTTTGAAATTTAGTGGCTACATATATATTCTATTTGTTGTAGAAATTTTCATCCATACACCGCAGTAAAGAGAATAGCGTAGTAAAACCGATAGACCTGACGTCAGAATCAACAATCATCAATACATGACCTACCTGTTTACATTTATACCCATATCTACCCCCATTTCTGCCACTGAAGTAATGAGAAACAAATCCTAGATATCATGCCATTTCATCTTTAAATATTTAAGTATCTATTTCTAAAACACAAGTTTCCTTCGTGAAACAAATGTTCAATACTTAAAAAATTAATATACTCAAATATCCAGTTATTTTTCAAATTTACCTGACTGACATCCTTTTAATGTTTTTCTTTAATTTGGGTCAAATAAAGTCTATTCATTGTCCTTGCTTTTTATGCCCATTAATTTATAGATCCTACACCCTCCCACATATATACATTACCTGTTTTCCGTGTCATTCTTTGTTGAAAAAAAATAACCTCATGTTTTTTCCAGTTCCACATGACATGGATTTTTTCTGATTGCAACACTGGTGTCCTTCTCCTTCTGTATTTCTTTAAATTACTAGAAGATTCACCAGATTAAGTGTAACTTTTTACTGTCTCCTTTTTCTTGTTTGGAAAGACATTCATGGTGATATTGTGAATTTTTATTGCAAGAATAATGTTTGTCTCCCTTTGTGTTGATGTTTGCAATCTTTTAAGATTAACATATTTATCCATTAATTAATTAAGGGTTACACGATGTTAATTTTGTATTTATATCATTTTTTCTGAGTTTATTAGTTGAAATAAATTTTTATGCAAAAACCTATCCTTGCGCACCATTTAGTAATGATATTTATAATGTTCTCTTATAATATTTAAATTCCTTTTGCACCCATATTTTGTACATTATTTAACTAATATCGCTTACCTCTGTTTCTTTTGTTAAGTGATGATACTTATAAAACTGTCAGTTATATCAGTCTTTTCAAAGAACAGTCTTTTGTTTGTTGGCTGTATTGTCTTCTAATTCATCATTTTCTGCACTTTATTATTTCCTAAATTGTATTTCTTTAGTATTTCTCTAGTTTCTTGAAATTTTTGCATGTTATAAATATTTTCATTTTTTGTCTACTGAGATTTTAATTTCAATAACTATATTTTTATTTCTAGATATTATTTTAGTTCTTTTTCAAATTAGCCTCTTCTTTTTTTTTCCAATTTGTTGTTCTTATGATCTCTGTAATTCTTTTTTCTCTTTAATGGACTTTATTTTTTACTGAGATATAATTGACATACAACATTATATTAGTTTTAGGTGTACAACATAATGGTTCCATAGTTGTATATATTGTGAAATGATCACCACAGTAAGTCTAGTTAACATCCATCACTACCCATAGTTACAGTTTTTTTTCTTGTGATGAGAACTCTTAAGATCTATCCTCTTAGGGGGTGCCTGGGTGGCTCAGCTGGTTAAGGTCTGACTCTTGATTTTGGCTCAGGTCATTATCTGATGCTGGTGAGATCGAGCCCTACATCAGGCTCAGCACTGATGGTGTGGTGCCTGCTTGGGATTCTCTCTCTCCTCTCTCTCTGCCCCTCCTCTCTCTCTCTCTCAAAATAAATAAATAAAGTTTTAAAAAAATTTAAAAAAATCTATCCTCTTAGCAACTTTCAAATACACAGTACACTATTATTAACTATAGTCACCATGCTGTATGTTACATCCTCAAGACTTACTTATTTTATAACTAGAGATTTGTACCTTTTGACCACCTTCACCCATTTCACTCACCCTCCACCCTTGCTTCTGGCAACTACTAGTCAGTTCTCTGTATCTATGAGCTCTTTTTTTTTTTTTTTAGATTCCACATATAAATGAGAGCATACAGTATTTGTCTTTCTCTGACTTATTTCACTTAGTGTAATGTCCTCAAGGTCCATCTATGTTGTTGCAAATAACAAGATTTTATTCATTTTTTTTGGCTGAATAATATTCTACTGTGAATGTGTATATGCATATTTGTGTGTGAGATATGTGTGTGTGTATATCACATCTTTGTCCCTTCATCCACGGAAGTACACTTGGGTTGTTTCCATATGTTGGCTATTGTAAATGATGTTGCAGTGAACATAGGGCATATATTTGTTTGAGTTATTGTTTTCATTTTCTTCCAATAAATACCCCGAAGTGGAATTGCTGGACCATATGGTAGTTCTATTTTGAATTTTTCCAGTAACCTCCATACTGTTTTCCATAGTGGCTGCACTATTTTCTTAATAAATCTACTTAAGACTATAAATATCCTTGTGAGTACCCTTAGGCTGTTTCCCACAAGTAATTCTATAGAGTTTTATGTGTAGTGCTGGAATTTTTTACAAGCTGAATGAATAGCTTCTATATTCCTTATCTTAGAATTTTTTGAATACACACACACACAAAAATACTAGTAAGTGCAGAAAATTATTTTTGATAAGGATGTGAAGAAGAGGAGAGAAACAGAATTATTTAGAGGAAGTATCAGAGTCCCAGGGGTGTTTTTGTTTTTGTTTTTTGTTTGTTTGTTTGTTTGTTTTGGTTATATGTGACATAAGGGACTTGAATGCATTTAATTGCTTGTGACTGAGTTGAGTTTTTTCTAGGAATGAAAAGAGGGATCCACAGCTAGAAAATCAAAACAATATAATTAGCTAAGTGCAACTGTCAGAGATTATTCAGGAAAACAGAAATTACTCTAATTCTATAACTCAGACAGAATTTAATGGAAATTACTGGTTATTCACATGATGGAGAACCAAACCAAGTAGAGTCAGGCAAACCAATACTTAGCAACTTGAGGAAGTCACTCTCATCTCTAGTGTAGAGGGACAAAGAGAAGAAAGAGATAATGTTACTAGAGATTGGTAATTGGAGTCAACAGAATCTAAAACCACAGTTAACCAATATGATGGGAGCTAGAGCCATGGGGAAGAAATAGCCATTGAAGGAGAAGCCACCCGATGCAGAGGCAGAAGGAGAAAAACCATGGCTGTTCCTGCCCTCCTGGGTGATAATCTGCTGGTGTCCTTATTGCCTGAACTATGAGAGCAGCCAAATATTGGAGAACCTAGGAATTGGAGCCTGCAGGAGTTATCTCCTGAACACTAGAAAGCGGAGGAAGGAAAGAGTAAAGAATGAATATGAGGAAAAAATTAAGTACAGGACAGATATACCACATTGACAAATTAAATGTGAAAAATATCCAAGATGGTATACATCTGCTCTATAAAAATCAGTATTAATCCATGATAAAACAAGAGATGTTATCAAAGTAGATAATGGCTAGCCACAAAACAAACAAACCCTATATCAAGCACCATATTTAGTGGAGAAAGAATGGAAATTGGGAATTAGATAAGAATAGCTGCTATCACTATTTTTATTCCACATTGTAATACAGGTACCTGCCAGCCCATAAAAGGAAACAAATGAAGTAAGAGTCAGAGATTGGAAAGTAAGATGCTTTAGTTGTCAGTTCTCCCTAAAATGATCTTTGGGTTTAATAAAATTTCCATCAAAATCCCAACAGAACATCTTAAAAATAAATTTATACATTTTAAAATTTATATGGAAACACAATGGACAATAATACCCAAATTGATTTTGAAAAAGAAAAGGAAATATGGAGGACTAACACTACCTTATTTCAAGACTTAGTGTAAACTACAATAATCAAGACAGTGTGATTTTTTAAAAATATAGACAAATAGATCAATGGAGCAGAATAGGAAGACCAGCAATAGACCCTAACATATAAAGGCAACGGATTGTCAACAGTGGTCCATATGCATTTCAGTGAAAAAAAGATGGTCTTTTAAAAAAAATGGTACTGAAACAATTGGAAACACGCACATACATACACATGCACACGCACATACACCAACTTTGATCCATTCCTTTCACTATATAAAAAAATTAACAGAAAAACCATCACAGATTTAAATGTAAAATGCAGAACTATACAACTGCTAGAGGGAAACAGGAGAAAACCTTTGGGTTCTCATGCTAGGCAAAGATTTCTTAGCAACATCTCCAAAAAGACAATTCAAAAAAGAACACAAATTGGTAAAGTGGATTTCACTAAGATTAAAGACATATGTTATTCAAAAGACAGTGCTAAGACAATGAAAAGACAATCCACAGAGTGCCATAGGGTGGAATAAAATATTTGCAAGACATATATTTGATAAAAGACTTGTATGCCACATGTATAAAGAACTCTCAAAACTCAGTAGTAAGGGATCCCTGGGTGGCTCATTCGGTTGAATGTCTGACTCTCGATTTAGGTTCAGGTCATGATCCAAGGGTTCTGGGATGGAGCCCTGCATTGGGCTCTGCACTGAGTGTGGAGCCTGCTTAAGATTCTCTCTCCCTCTCCCTCTGCCCCTCTCTGCTCGTGCTGTCTCTCTCTAAACAAAACAAAACAAAACAAAACAAAAAACAACAACACATCAATAATAAGAAAACAACACAATATAAAAGGTCAAAAGTTTTGAACAGACATTTCATCAAAAGACATTTATGAGTGACAAAGAAGCACATGAAAAGATGCTCAACATCATTAATCATTAGGGAAATAAAAATTAAAATCCCAATGAGATACCACTCCACACATACTAGAATATACACAGTAAAAAGACAGATCATACTGAGTACTGCCAAGGGTGTGAAGGAACTCTTCTATATTGTTGGTGGGCATGTAAATTGGTACATCCACTTTTGAAAACAGTTTAGCAGTTTTTTTAAAAAGTGAACCATACACCTGCAATATGACCTAACTATTATACTACCAGGTATTAATCTAAGAGAAATGAAAGCTTATACCCATGCAAAGATGTGTTATGCAAAAGTTCATAGCATCTTGATTTGTAATAGCAAAAAAGTGGAAACACCTCAAAACATCCACCATCAGGTGAACAGATAAACAAACTGTAGTATATACATGATATAATATCATTCAGCAGTAAAAGGAATTAACTATTGATACATGCTATAATTTGCATGAATCTCTAAGTAATTACCCTGAATGAAAGAAGCCAGGCTAAAGAGCACATACTGTATGATTCCATTTATATAAGATTCTAGGAAATGAAAATGAAAATATACTGATAAAAAGAATGTCATTCATTCCCTTCCTCTTTGTTCATCTGTTCTGTTACTCAAATTCCACGTTTGAGTGAAATCATATGATATGTCTTTCTCTGACTTATTTCATTTAGCCTAATACCCTCTAGTTCCATCCATGTTGTTGCAAATGGCAAGATTTTGTTCTTTTTCATTGCTGAGTAATATTCCAGTGTACATAAGGAAAGGGAAAAATAAGAGAAAAAAGAGAGGGAGGCAAACCATAAGAAACTCTTAAATGTAGAGAACAAACTGAGGGTTGCTGGAGGGGAGATGGGTGGGGGCAGGGATTAAATGTATGATGGGGTTTAAGAAGGGCACTTTTTGGGATGAGCACTGGGTGTTATATGTAAGAGATGAATCACTGGGTTCTAGTCCTGAAGCCAAGACTACAGAATATGTTAACTAACTTGAATTAAAAAAGAACTCACAAACTACGAGATCATGACCTGAGCTGAAGTCGGACACTTAACTGACTTAGCCACCCAGATGCCCCAATATAGAATTAGTTTTAAACAACAAATAAATACTTCCATTGTCATCTAGCTTAGATATAACAGCCATCAACATTTTTGTTTTAATTTTTTACTTATCTGTATTTTTGAGCATACTGCTTAGCAATTTGGGACAAATGGTAACATTGACTCTTCGGAGTTTCTAGGTCTAAAAACAGGAATAATGAAAGAGGAAGCATAGACTTCAAGCGTCTTCAAACTAATAGTAATGTGGCAAATGTCCAGAAGTCTCTTTTTCATGTCTACTTCTATCTGGGTTTTTAGGGCCTAATCCTAAGCATGGAGTCATGCTGGTACTATATCTGAAGGACATTTAACAGCATTCATAGTCTACTGAGCTAGAAAAGTTTCTTAAAAATTCAAAAATGTATTTTAATTCTAGTCTCCAAGTTTTCCATAATGACATTTGCAGCTGTATTAAAAATGATTGACTAAAGCTGTACCTATTCCTCAGGCTAGTCCTTGTTCTTGGTGAGAGAAATAACTTGGTGAACGTTGTTCAGAGCTGTAGCCCCACCAGCACCAGTATTCTGGTCAACACTGGGGCCAACAAATTAATCATGCTGATGAAATCTAGGGAGAATGTGTTCCCTGCTCTAGCAAGCACACTATTAGTATAGCTAACTGTGACATGGAGTTGGTAATAGTGCTGCCATGTGTCTGCAGAACTCATTGATGCTATCTGCAGCATCACACCTGGATGTAAAATTGCATGTCTTCCCTCCACCACGGGAGTACTTCTTTGAAGTGTTTGTGCAATAGTTAAAATTAAAAAGAAAAAAGGGGCGCCTGGATGGCTCAGTCGGTTAAGCAACCAGCTCTTGATTTCAGGTCAGGTCATGATCTCAGGGTTCAAGATTTCAAGCCCCATGTCGGGGTCTGCACTGACAGTGTGGAGCCTGTTTGTGATTCTCTCTCTACCTCTCTCTCTGCCCCTCCCCTGCTCGCATGCACTTTCTTTCTCAAAATAAATAAATACACATTAAAAAAAATAAAATAAAAAAGACATGATTTGCAAATGGCAAGATAGAATTGTTGAATCATTATATTATACATCTGTTAGTATATAATATTGTTTGGTAATTACACTTCCATGAAAACAAATAAAAAAAGAAGACATGAGGAAGGAGATCAGACATGAGCCTATGACAGAAAGCCATGAAAATTTTCAGTAAATACTTCTGTTTCCCCTATATTCTTGTATACACTCCCATACAAACATTGTATGCAACTATTTTAAATAATTATATAAGATAAATATGCAAATTATGTGGAGAATGAATTTGTTTCTTACCTTTTTTATTGTTCATGCTGCTTAAATACAGAAGACATTCAGTTAAGTATTTAACAAAGGAGATTATAGTGAAGTGGAATATTCACGTGTTCCTTCATATGTGAGTGAAATATATCCGTGTGTAAAATATATATATATTTATATCTAACATAAATATATAAATAATATTGAAATATAAATACATCTAAATTTATATTGATATATATATTATACAAGTATATAACATATACATGTATATATTATTCTTACAGCTCCGACAAAATTTAAAGTAAAAAAATATGAACATAAACAAGTAAAAATAATGTGTATGTGACAATATGTACTTTATTTTTATCATCATTACTTAAACTCAGTGAGTTTGATATTCTGTTAAAAAATGAATGCAGTGCTCCAAGTAGATAAGTTAAAGTGGCTGTAGATTCACTTTGATAAATAACTAATATCAAAAGTATATTCCTTGATGTACTTCCACTCCTTGTCATATTACATATCTCACTTTTTAATGATATATGTGAAGCTATTTAAATGATCTGAATAAGTTCAAACTGGTGATACATATTAAAATTTATCACAGAACAAAATCGGGGCAAAATGAAAACTTTAAATGCTATCCATTTTTATATCTTTTAAAATGCTATTTTATAGACTGATTTTATTTGCTTTTTGTTTTGCAAATAGGAGAAATGGAGATATGTGGTAGCTGTCAAGAACTGTGAAGAGGCTAAGGTTTTTATCCTTCTTGGAAGCTAACAAGTTAGCCTGTCGCACTTTCATGGATACTGGCAAAAAAACATGAGGCTCTTGGGTAAGAGACAAAGAACTTTATTCTCATAGCAGTAGTAGTTGCCATAGTACCTGCATTTGCAGTTTGCATCGCAAACCCCAGTAATCACAGGCTGGTATAAAGAGGACCAGGTGATACCAAAACTTGCTGTGAGTTGCAGTGCAGAAGAGGAGCTCTGTGCTTAGGTAACCTGAATCTTGTATAGTGGGCAGTGAGCATGCCCTCCCCCTTGCTCTGGACATGTTGTATATCTATCTATATCTATATCTATATCTATATCTATATCTGTATCTGTATCTGTATCTATATCTATATCTTTATCTAGATCTATATCTATATGTCTGTTTCTATATGTATATGTATGTATATATATGTACATCTATATATGTGTATGTGTATATATGTATATCTATATGTTATGTCAATCTATATGTATATCTATATTTATATATATATATCTATATCTGTATCTATAGATAGATATCTTCTGAGGCCGTTTGCAACAAGACTTTCTTGACAAGATCGTCTGGAACAAAGGGCAACCAGTGCCTCACATGATAAACAGAAATGCAAGTGATCCATAGAGAATTGTCCCCTAGCCATTACATATTCTAATTAGTAGTTAAAGTCATTTGTACGGTTGGTTTACTCCTTCTTAGACCTAAACCTTTGGTGAAGTAATATGAATGGATTTACTTGCAGAAGAGAAACACCCTTACAAAAATGTATTGTCTCAATCCATTTTCTCAACATCCATCTGGTGCATATTTTATTGGGAGAAAAATAAACAGCAGGACATAAATTAAAGTCCACATAAACAAATTGGTTTCATGTATTATATGTTTAAGTGACGATTTACTCACAAAATACACTTACTATTGTAAAGCTTATTCCAGGTGAGTTTCTCCAATGGAAAGTTAAGGCTTAAGCAAAATGAAAAAAGATCTTCTGTTTTTCCATTTTGTTTATCAAAATAAAAGTCTGTGAAAACATCTATGTGCCCCCAAATGGAATTAATCAAAGATAGAAAAGATACATAAATGAACATAATAAACCTGGAGGGTTGGGAAAAATCTTCCTTCCTCTTATATTTTACACACACTTACCATTAGTATGTTACTGTTTTGACCCCAAGGTCCTAAGCTTTTCAATGGCACAATAATAAGCATTCATTTCCTTCTCTAATGAAACATATTTTATAGTCTCTAATATCCTGTGAATAAGGAATCAGTGAGATATAATAATACACTAATCCTTACCAGTGTTCTAATGGGAGTAACTTCTGGTTATAGGGACATTTTTGAAGTATTAAATATAAAATTATATTTAAAGATTTAACATTTAACATTCTAAGCCCCGGGATAATCTCCTTACAAAACCCTGCAGAATGGTCATCATTACCTTAGAATTCAAAAGAAAATGTTTCTACTTGGCATTTTTGAAACCACTAGTGTTTTAATAAATGAAGTTTCTTGTCAAGGAGGATGGGGGTTGCTTCTGGATTAGATAGTCTTTAAATCAACTCAAATCACAGATACATACAAAACTGCTAAAAATCTTCTGGTTATTATATCACTTATCAGAATGTGTTGATGCTATGTTTCAAAACCAAATATAGTCATATTAAAACTGCCTATAAAATAGTCCAAAACATATCAGCTCTGCCTCTAAAAATTCATGAGGGTGTAAAAATAAAAATACTGAATATGCCATCTAAGTTGAGATCCCTTATGATTAATTTCTGTTTCTTGCTGCAAGTTTATAAACATGCCAATAATTCCTGCACTACATTAAAAAATTCTTTCTTGTGAACTGACCATGGTGACAAGAATACAAAAGTCCGCATTTTTAAAAATATGAATTTGAATTTCTCCTTAATGTGGACATAAAAGCAGGCAGTGTCGAGAGTTGCATCAATCCTTCCCAACTGTCTCAAAAAATATGTGCACTGTTACAATAAAAACAGTTCACCAGCTGTTTATGTAAAAATTATTTGACGAAAAACAAGCATAGCCATATGGCACTCTAGCTCTGCTGTGGGAGCATGAAGAATAATTTTGTAGGCTGTAGTACATAATGGTCATGCTAAGTAGGGTGTCAACTATTGCAGGCACATTACATTAATAGTTAATCTGTCCTTTTATCCTCTAAGTACTTACATTTCTTAACAGCTTGTAGTTTGGAAACAAGTTAACAACTCACTGATTAAGAATTAAAATTTTGGAAATGACAAAATATTTGATGTAATATGGACATAATATTCATTTGCTAATTAAAGGTATTATTTAAATAATACATTAGTTGGATGACAGGAATGTGTTAGGGGAGCTGGTTCTCATTTCTATCTCAAGTTCCAAAAATATAAATATGTTGAAGGTACTACACCATTGATTTGAAAGAAAAATAATTAGAAGAGGTATTTCATGTAAGAACCAAATTGGCATATCCACTCGCATTCTTAGACTGTAAGAATTATACCTTACTCACCTTTATATTCTCTACAATATCTATAGCTGTGTCTTGCACATATTAAGCAGGTAATAAATATTTGTCGAATAGAACATTGTTAGAACAAAAAGAATTATAAATACCACCAGCAGACCGTCGAGTCTTTAAGTTCATTTAGCACTTCTGGAATGCACTAGGGAATAACCCTCATCCATTACATAGAATGCATACTTGGATGTTTATTAGCTTATGAAACTCCAATATTTTACTCTCACACTAATTTTCCTTTTTGAGTTGTTTACATATTGGGAGCTATAGTCAACTGAAAGACAACACTGAATGACCTAGCTTTAATTCAGCAAGTTAGAGTACTTAATCTAAGATCTTAGAAAAGAGGGTAGAACAAAATGGAGAAGAAAAAAAGCCAGGTTAGAATCCAATTATTCACATTCTTAGTTTTGGTCGATACCCTGACAAAAAGATGTCCATTGGCATGTGGCTCTGTTATTAATAACTTAAAAATGTCAACTGAGAGTATCATGGTGACATTAATAACTGAGAAAGAAACCACAGCAGATACAGTTCTGTAAGAAAAATGTTGCAGACATAACATCTATTTCTAAAATGCTTACCCTTTGTGGTTTTCATAGTTCATTTGATACATGAATGTCTGGTTTAAACTCATGATCTATGTAATCCCCCCCCCCCATATCAATTCCCAAAGAAAGATGCTAATCTTTAATTTCAGAGATTTAGAACTCCACATTAAAGTATTTCATATTGGTAATGATTTCCTTGTTTACAAATGGTAAACACAGTTTGTGTGTAGGTGATTATGTCTCAAGAGACATTGGAAGAAGGCTTTGCTATGGGTACATAGCTCGTATTGGTTCATGGAATATAACAATCATAATAAGAAAGTATTATGAAAATAACTTGAAAAATATTTGAGGAAACAAAGTCTTTAACTTGGTATGGAAACAAATAGTAAGAGTTCATGGCTTAATATTTGAATGATGGGACAATTAAATACTGCAATCATAGAGGTGTCAATATTTCAGTTGATGACAGTCACAATGAAGCAAAACTCACAAGACTATAAGAGACTCTAAGATATAAGATTATTATCCCTCTATGATATTAACATTTAAGAAAGATTAGACTTTTTTAGTTGAATTTGTTTCACATGTTACATAAAATTGATCAAAAAGGCAGTTTTCAGGGGCACCTGGGTGGCTCAGTCAGTTAAGCATCCGATACTTGATTTTGGCTCAGGTCATGATATCACAGTTAGTGAGTTCGAGCCCCACGCCAGGCTGTGTACTGACATTGTGGAGCCTGCTTGGGATTCTCTCTCTCTCTCTCTCTCTCTCTCTCTCTCTCTCTCTGTCTCTCTCTCTCTCTGACCCTCCCTCATTTACTCTCTCAAAAATAAATAAACAAAGAAACTTAAAAGATTTTTTGTAAAAAGGCAGTTTGCCAGGCGTGCACATCTTTTTATTGATTTTTACTATGGCATGTGATTAAAGTAACTGCTTTTTATCACTTTAAAAGACTTTTTTTTACAGGAAAGTCTGCTGCTCATTTGTTGACTATAAGAAGTAATATTTTTAGGGGCACCTTGGTGGCTCAATCAGTTAAGTATCCGACTTCAGCTCAGGTCATGATCTCACGGTTCATGGGTTTGAGCCCCATATCGGGATCTGTGCTGACAGCTCAGAGCCTGGAGCCTGCTTCAGATTCTGTGTCTCCCTCTCTCTCTGTCCTCCCCCATTAATTCTCTCTCTCTCCCTCAAAAATAAACATTCAAGGGGCGCCTGGGTGGCGCAGTTGGTTAAGCGTCCAGCTTCGGCCAGGTCACGATCTCGCGGTCCGTGAGTTCGAGCCCCGTGTCAGGCTCCGGGCTGATGGCTTGGAGCCTGGAGCCTGTTTCCGATTCTGTGTCTCCCTCTCTCTCTGCCCCTCCCCCGTTCATGCTCTGTCTCTCTCTGTCCCAAAAATAAATAAAAACGTTGAATAAAAAAAATTAAAAAAAAAATAAACATTCAAAAAGTAGTATTTTTAGTAAGATGTTAGTAATGTATATATTTAAGATTTCAAGGATTCACAAAGTACTTGAGAAGGCAATAATAAGAGTATCGAGACATATGCTTATCCAGAATGAGCATGATAGTGTGAAGTAATGGGGTATGATAATTGGTGAACAGAAATGATATTTTGTGAAATAAAAATCAGCTGGTGTTCAGAAATAAGAATACTTTTGAGGGGGAGTAGAGATTTCTTGATTTCTTGATTTCTAGATTAATTTATATATATATATATATGAACATATTTTTAAAATATTCATTGTACACTATTGAGACATTAACACAAGGCACACTTATTTTTAAAAGTAAGGAGCTGTCCCAAGAAGAAATAAAAATCACCTATAATTTCCTCTCAAGAGATAGCTTATCTCTGACTGACTTATTTCACTTAGCATAATACTCTCTAGCTTCATCCACGTCGTTGCAAATGGCAAGATTTCATTCTTTTTGATGGCTGAGTAATATTCCATTGTGTATATGTACCACATCATCTTTATTTTTTTTATGTGTGCAATCATCTGATTTATAAAAAGATGCAACAAAATTCAAATGATACAAAATATCAATTTCAAAACAACATCAAGTGAGTGTATTTAACCATACTCAGCTTATAACAGAGCAAATGGGTAAGAAGGAGAATAATTAATGTTATAGCATATTGCTACATCAACTGGCAACAGAAAAAGTTGGTAAAGGAAGGCAGAGGAACTCTATCTTTAGAGTGTTATAATTAGAACCGAGGGGTTCCATAATCATCTGGCATCTGCTCAATGTTGTACCTATAGTTAGAAATGTATATGATGGGAACTCCAGGGATCTTCTGGATTCTGATCCTTCGTTTAAGGTCCCGGTCAACTGTGGCCACAATGTAACACTTATGCTGAGTTACTCTCTTTACTAGGCAGTCATCTGCATATGTTCCTTTGTGTGTGCATGGTAGTCATTCAAATCTTGGATCCTTGGCGATCCTTAGAGCCACTCGATACTTTTGCCCCAATTTCTCAGTTTCAGCCATTACACAGTCAGTTATACAAGGGATACACTTGGAATACAGACAGTCCATCATTGATTGTACTAAGTGAAGTTTGGCTTTAATGGAAAAGTTGATAAAGTTGGTATCAACCAGGATGTGGTAAGGTGGGCCCAGCTGTGTGTTATATTGGAAGAATAAGCAGGAAGGATGTTGGGGGACTTCTCTTCCCTTGCGTGCACTTGGATCTTTCTTTTCTTTCTTTTTAGGTTTCAATCTATCCTTCTTTTTCAGCCTCTGATCTCGGAGACTAAGCATTCGCTTCATGGTTGCATACTTTCTTGCTTTCTTTTGCTTCCCCATGTTCATGCCGCACTCTTGTTTCTTCTGGAATCCCACATCGTCTTTATCCATTCATCTGTTGATGGACATTTGGGCTCTTTCCATAATTTGGC